>NC_067249.2:12171212-12474242 GCF_019359855.2 Lolium perenne
TGCAAATTTGAGCAAAGGCCATACTTTCTTGGTTTGAATTCTTAAAACACAACCCTATACCATTTCAACACAAGACAACACCATTTGGGTCAAAGAAAATCAAAGAAAAAGGGAAGAAAGTGAAAAAACCTAAGTGACATGCTAATGGTCAAATCTGCCAAAAATAATATGATGCCTACTTTGAGCCCCTTTGGTTAACTATTTCTAAACTAAACTTGCTAATCTTTTTGCCCAGATCAATAGTACTCATAAAAGTGAACAACTTGGTCAAAGTCAACCTTGCTGATTCAAAGTCAAACTCTTAATATAAGCATGCAAAGTGGCAACTTTGAAACAAATTTTAGATTGCCCCAAATTTTGGAATATTCACAAACCAACTCCAAATTGCAAACCAAGACCACCAATTGTCAGCCACGGCATAGAGAGAAGAGCGAGAGGAGGAGCGCCGAGTGTTAGGGTTAGGGTCTCAGAAGCGGTGCCGAGTCCGTGGCGGTGCCGCCGCGACATAGAGAGAAGAGCGAGAGGAGGAGCGCCGAGTGTTAGGGTTAGGGTCGAGAAAAAGAGAGAAGAGCGAGAGGAGGAGGGGGAACACCGTGTCCGTGGCCGTGGCGGTCCGTTAGGGTTTTTTTGCTTTCTTCATTTCAATTGTTATCCATCTAGCAATCTGTTATATGATCATGACATGATGAATGAAATACAATTGCTTTCTTAATTTTGCAGTGACATTGAGGTATGGAGGACGGCACCTTCGTCCGAGATGAGGAGGGGGAAGAAGCGGTGCAGCAATTGATCTATGAGAGTGCCCGTGGTCCGGAACCCGACGATGGAGATGACAACGAGTTCCAAGACTTTCTGAATGATTTTGGCGAGGGACTTGAGTCTGAACAAGTTAGAAGAGACAACGAAGTGTCCATCACAAACTCCGGCGAGGTGTATATCTATGTATCAATTAGTCTATATGTTCATCCCTAGATGCATTCATTTATTTGTATTGCACTTATTAACGAATAATTTTTTGTTTTAGCCTTCTGGATCATCGAGCAAGTCTGGTAGATCAAACCGAGGCCCGACGCGGGTGCTAAAGGGCGAGGGCAGGTTAGCCCTCACGGCATTCAAGGATAATGGTGAACCAGTGGAGCCCAAGGAGTTTTGCCGCAAATTTACAAGTCAATCCGGAGTTATTGTTAGGGACCATGTACCAATCAGCATTCAAGAGTGGCATAAGCCGAAGAACCCGGTGAGTGGTGCTAGTTATGTCAACGACAAGATGAAAAAATTTCTTTGGGACACGCTACTGACAAAGTTCAGCCTACCGGAAGACATGACGGAAGGCCAGAAGAATAAAGTCAAGGAATGGACATGGAAGAAGATGGCCATACAATTCCAGAGCTTCAAGAAAAATTTATGGGACAAATATAAGAATGAAGATCCAAAGATTCGATGATAATCTAGTGAAGATAAAAGATCACTGGGCCGCATTTAAGGAGTATAAGAAATCGTCTACTTTTGTGTCCCGATCGAAGAAAATACCGAAAATGCTGCAAAGAAGAAACTTCCGCATCATTTGGGGTCGTGGCTACAAGAGTGCCATTCCGAAGTGGACAGCGTTTGAGAATAAACTGATGGATCATGGAATCACTCCACGTACATGGGACTGGCCCGAACGGTCCAAGTTCTGGTTGTTCGCTCATGGGGCAGGTTGGACCCAAAGACAGGGTTGATCGTTGCGAAGGGAAAATGGAAGAAAAAATTGAGGCAATTGTACCGAAGCTTGTAGATGCAATTGAAAAGGTCGGAAAGGGAGAGTACATTCCCGATCGAGAGAATGACGAGCTGACACTCGCTCTGGGAACCCCGAACATGTTGGACGGGTACGAGCTCGCCCAGGTCTCACCATGAAGGAAGCGTGGCCGGACAGCGCTGACACTTATAGAAGCCGTTCGCGAAAGAAGAAGAAGGACGCCGACATTGTAACGGAGTTGTTATCTAGGGTGGAGGCTCTTGAGAGAAATCAGAGGGCACCTGATCAGCCGCTGTTTCTACAGGATCCACAAGCCGATGCTGCCCTATCTCAGCGAAGAAGCAGTGTCGGTTCCTCGCATCTTGACGGATGTGGAGGAAGCTACCCCGTGGATTATGTCACGGAGAAGACAGATTGCGAGCTACATATGTTAATCAGACCGCGTACGGTAAGGTGGCGGTCGGCTATGTATACCCAAGTGAAGATGGAGCAATGCACCATCATATGCCCATTCCACCTGGTTGTGTTCGTGTCGGGGTGGATGAAGTTGTTTCGGGTTTTGAAAAAGTGGAGCTTGATATTCCTAGAGGTGAAGATGAGAGGACACTGGCGGATGTCAAGCACGGTTTCGCCCTATGGCCGAAGAAATACGTCGTCCTTTTGCAAAGGCCACCGACTCCTACACATGAGCAGCAAATGCCATCGACTCCTCCTGGTGGCAGTCCTGGTGAGCAGCCAAGTCCACACCTACCTGAGAGGGACCCCAGCGTGAGTCCACCATCTCGAGATCCTCCGCGTAAGACAGCGTCCGTTAAGCGGAACGGTACGCCGCCTAGGAAGAAAGCTAGAAAGGAGAAACAACTGCCGCCTGCGAGAAGTTACCTTGGGAAAAAACTCCGCAGGAAAACGCGGAGGCCGTTCAGGCCGAGGTGAAGAAATTTTTTGCACCGAAAGTGCCAGAGATACCTTTCGAGAAGACACTAGATCGGGAGAAAGTTGTGCGTACCGTTGACAATCTATATGACCCTGTACCATCGCCGCCATCTGACTATGCGCGTTCTATTGAAAGGTCGTATGACAAGATGATCGAGGCGACAAAACCCGTTCAATCGGGTATCAGGGAGATAAAAGGGATACATAGTGTCTACCAGCTCGGACAACAACCCGTTCAATCGGTCGCCCCTCTCAAGGTGTTTGACGGGAAGACCGTTCAAAGTTCTCGACAAGACGGAACTGATTACGCCTTAGCTGAACGAGCATATCAGTTTGTTCAAGGGAAAGATTTGGTCGAGAATCTCAGGAAGGTACCAACATGTATGCGTAACTTGCATTCGTGGTACCTTAAGGCCTCAAAGGAAGGGATCCAGACTATCATGGTGCGAGTTAGGGAAGAGCACTACTTCCGGGAGTACTGTGTGAACGTTGACTTCGCCGAACTCTTTCGCTTATACAATCTCCGGCCCTCAACAAATCAATCATCAGTTGCTATTGTCTCTGTAAGTGATTTATTTATTTAATTTGAGAAGTCTTTAGCTCAGCTAGTTCATTGTCTGCAGATTATAATCTTTTCTGCGCTTATATTATGCAGATCGAAGATGCTCGAATGCAAAAGGGACGATATCACGCACATTGGGTTCATTGACCCGCACACAATGCATGTTAAAACCATAGAAGATCCTCTCTATAACAAGGATACACCGGAGACTTTGCTAAGGTTTTTGAAGCGACAACGTGACAAAAAGCTAATAATTTGGCCTTACAACTTCGAAAGTGAGTCTTACCGTCTTATAACACATTATATTTTGCTCACCGTATGTCAAAATTTTAACTAATGACTTATATATATGACACTACATATTGAAACGTGCGTAGGTTTCACTTTATTCTTCTCGTCATCAATTTGGAAATTGGAGAAGTTGAAGTCTATGACTCACTAAGCAAAAAATCGGAACTATACTTGTCTTGTTATTTAATGCTCGAAGGTAATTTTAATTCTTATCGGTTTGTTTCGTTAATTTCCTGCTATGAACTAATTGATGACTCTTTTATGCATTTTCTTTTGTCGAGCAGCGTATGGGAAACTTTCATCAAGGAAGATACGTCCCGTGAATGGACACCGAAGCTGCGATGGAAGGCGAAAGTAAGTAGTACTACCTAGGTCCACACACCTTTAATTATCATACTTGACTATTGTTTGATTGAATTATATTCTTGTAAAGAAATGCCCGCAACAACCACAAGGGACCGATCTCTGTGGATTCTTCGTTTGCGAGTACATCCGCAGAATTGTCAGCGAGAGAACGAATAATAAAAGAAATAAAGAGGTACAAAAACAATCTTCACAAATTTGTTTTCTTATCATAAGTTGTGCTGAGTTTCGGTAATAGTTGTTTCATGTATTCATTTGTATCTTATTCTTTTATAGTTGGCAAGAAAGCGGAACAAGCTCTCAATCGATGACCGCTTCATAGCAATAGGCGAGGAATTGGCGGGATTTTTCCTTCGAGACGTCATACCACCATTCGCAGAGTACCACTATGAATGAAGATGTACATGTTACATATATAGTTGACTCGAAGAGTACCACTATGCTACATGTAATAGACATATATAGAGTACGCCTCGGAGAGTACCACTATGCATGAAGATCGATCTTCATGCATAGTGCTACTTAATTTGCGATCTTATGCAATTACATGTGTGTTATATTATATGCACCAACTTGCTATGCATCATCTTGATCTTCATTTACTACCTAAACCCAAACGCGTTTCTGGTGCATCGACGCGATATGAAACAAACCGATATCCCTAAACCCCTCCAAAAACCCTAAAAATCCAATTCTCTGCCGCGGCAGAGATTTGGGCAATTTCCCTGCCGCGGGTGGGAACCTTTGGTACCGGTTCGTATTACCAACCGGTACCAAAGCTCCTTGGCCCTGAGCTCTCCTGGTGGCCCACGTGGAGGGACCTTTTATACCGGTTCGTAAGCAACCGGTACGAAAGGGGGGGGGGCCTTTAGTGCCGGATAATTTGTACCGGTTGCTCAACCGGTACGAATGCCCCTCTGGAACCGGTACTGATGAGAGATTTTCTACTAGTGCAAGTAGCAACTAATCAATACAAGTGATGACAATTCCATGATGTGAACACATACGACGTCCTGGGGTCGAGGGGTTAATTAGCACCGTTGAATCACATAACAATGACCCCTAGCTGATTGTATATTGAGACAAAATGTGGTCATGGAATGATGCAAGCATAGACACATACGTCCGTACGACTTTTGCTGGATATTTGCATACATCGCGATCGATCCGTATGATTCATCGATCATCATGCATGCGTGTGTGAATGAATGAATGCCATATATGTTGTGTATGTAGCTAAGTAGGGGCTCTCAAGAGGCAATTAAGTAGTTAATTTGACCCCATGAGGTGACTAAGGCTGGTCATAGTGGGGAGTAACTTAGACTAGTAACATATCCCATGTTACTAGTCTAGGTTACTACCTTTATAGTGGGTAGTAACTTATATGTGGTATCATGCATTGTGTCATTTATTATGTTATAGACTCATTTTTCTTTGGGGTGTGTTATGTTATGGTAACATAGCTAGTTACCATCTCACTCTTTTTCTTCATTTATTGTCATGCCATGTCATCAAAATACCTTGAGATGTGTGATGTTACTATCTATGTTACTCCCACTATGAGTATTCTAACCGATCGTCGGCACATCACCCTGTCGCTCTGAACGTAGCTAAGGTTCAGACAAACAGAAATCAACATAGTATCTACATTAATTATCGAATTTAGATGTGGATATCAGGGTTGACATCGGATTTGTAGTACGTAATAATGTGGACAGATTCGATTCTTTGAACATAGATTTCACGACCAGAGAGATCAAATTTGTAAGGCATGTTAAGCATCGTGGCCATCCGATTCCTGCAAAAGACATAGGTTCTGCTAGCCCAAGTGAGCCGGCTGTATCTTGATCAATTGCATACATATATGATATATATTCAGGAAAAAGGGTGGTAAAAATTGAAACAGAGGTTTATACCATATATCACCTCCAATCTAGCTGTTGTGATCTTGTGACAGTTCTTATTCGAAACAAATACGCATAGAGTTATCCACCAAGTCAGCTTCCACACCATTCTGATAGGTTGATACGGCTGAATAGCTTATAGAGAATTATAATGAAGTAATGATGTCACAAGTTCACGATTAAGAGATCAAATATGAAAAGAAAACAACTATCATAATATCACGATTGTTTTCTTCAAAAATGAGGTTGAAACCTCTAACATGTGCAAAGTGAAATTTACTCGGACAAAATATCTGAGCCAATGAAGCAGCTGACGGAAGTGCGTATGTACTTAACACAAAGTGAAATCTACTACATCTAGATTCAAACGGAAATTAAACTAACATTTCAGCCCTCTGTTCTGACGATCAATAGAGAAGTCGGCTACATTAATGTTCGAAATCTGCATCCAAATACACTAAACGAGGTGAACGTGACCCTCATCTTACCCCTCTACGATATACTACAGGTCAACGTACACACATCTCTACGCGTCGAGTCACGCACACGCCAACCTTGATCCTTGGTGGATCCCGTGGAGCAAAGTAAACGGAGCTCCAAAAGCCAGAGACACGGGAGATGCGGCGCGGAGGTTTCCTTAATTAGTACTAGCACCCGTTAAACTAGTAATTAATTTTCTCCTCGCCTCCAGATTCAATTCCAGCACTACTAGTACCTGTTAATTAACTCGCTCACTACTCCGTCAGATGCTATTGTTAAACTGTTGATTGATGTTCTACGATGTCCAAAGGGCAGGCTCTGAATTCCAACTTAGCTACCAGAGAATCGATTGAGGGAATCATGCCAATGCCAACTCTACTGCCGGTTGCTATAAGTACCCCGTTGATCGATGGAAGATTCACAACATAAACCACCACCGCCATTACATTGCAAGCCAAGCTCGAGAGACAGCAGAGCAGCAACTAAGGAGTAGCAGCTTATTAGTTGCTATCAAAGAGGAAGATATGGAGGTGGAGGGTAGCGCCCATGGGGATGTGGGGAAGGCAGCACCGAGCAAGTTCTCGCTGCCCGTGGACTCGGAGAACAAGGCCAAGTCCTTTCGGCTTTTCTCCTTCGCCAACCCACACATGCGCACTTTTCACCTCTCGTGGATTTCATTCTTCACGTGCTTCGTCTCCACCTTCGCCGCCGCTCCCTTGGTGCCCATCATCCGCGACAACCTTAACCTCGTAAAAGCTGATATCGGCAACGCCGGTGTAGCATCCGTATCTGGCTCCATCTTCTCCAGGCTTGTCATGGGCGCCGTATGCGACCTCCTTGGTCCGCGCTACGGCTGCGCCTTCCTCGTCATGCTCGCCGCGCCTACCGTCTTCTGCATGTCACTCATCGACGATGCAGCAGGGTATATCACTGTCCGCTTCCTCATCGGCTTCTCACTAGCCACCTTTGTGTCGTGCCAGTACTGGATGAGCACCATGTTCAATAGCAAGATCATTGGCACTGTCAACGGGCTCGCGGCAGGGTGGGGCAACATGGGTGGAGGTGCCACTCAACTCATCATGCCGCTCGTCTTCCACGCCATCAAGAAGTGCGGTGCCACAGCATTCGTGGCATGGCGCATCGCCTACTTTGTGCCAGGGATGATGCACATCATCATGGGTCTACTCGTGCTCACACTGGGGCAAGATCTTCCCGATGGCAACCTCGCAAGCCTCCAGAAGAAAGGAGATATGAAGAAAGATAAGTTTTCCAAGGTGTTATGGGGCGCTGTTACAAACTACCGGACATGGATTTTCGTCCTCCTCTACGGCTACAGCATGGGTGTTGAGCTCACCACTGACAATGTCATCGCGGAGTACTACTTCGATTACTTCCACCTAGACCTCAGTACCGCTGGCACCATTGCAGCTTGCTTCGGCATGGCCAACCTCGTTGCTCGCCCAACGGGTGGCTACCTCTCCGACCTTGGTGCTCGTTACTTTGGTATGCGTGCTCGCCTCTGGAATCTCTGGATCCTCCAGACCGCTGGTGGCGCGTTCTGCATATGGCTCGGTCGCGCGTCTGAACTTCCGGCCTCTGTCACCGCTATGGTACTCTTCTCTGTATGTGCCCAAGCTGCTTGTGGAGCCACTTTTGGCGTCGCTCCCTTCATCTCCCGGCGATCCCTCGGTATCATCTCTGGACTAACGGGCGCTGGTGGGAATTTTGGTGCGGGGCTCACGCAGCTTCTTTTCTTCACGTCATCGCAGTACTCAACTGGCACTGGGCTTCAATACATGGGCATCATGATCATGTGTTGCACGCTTCCTGTTGCTTTCGTGCACTTCCCACAGTGGGGCTCCATGTTCTTCCCGGCCAACGCCAACGCCACTGAGGAAGATTTTTACGCGTCCGAGTGGACAGAGGAGGAGAAGCGCGAGGGACTGCACCTGCCCGGGCAAAAGTTTGCTGAGAACTGCCGCTCGGAGCGCGGTAGGCGCAATGTCATCCTCGCCACGTCCGCCACGCCACAAAACAATACACCCCAGCACGCATAAGATGTACTAGGACCTTATCTCTCACCTACGTCTTTATGTGTGCGATCCAAGTTTTTTACATATATACGCACACATACAATTCGTCGTTAGTATATACACACGTATATACATACGCCATGCATGGAGTCCAACGTAATAAGCTGTAGCGAGTTTTAGTTACCTTCTCTAGTATAGTCTATACAGGATGATGCTCTTGCGCTTCTGTGTGCGCATGTAATGTTCGAATGCTTGTGAGCGAGCTTTTGTGTACCACAGTGGAACCGATATTACAAGAAAATGTTTGAATTTTGAGACATGTATGTAGCCATTCCATATATACACCTCTGGTTTTTCCTCGAAGAAATTATGGAAACATGGACATATATCCATGGGCTAGGGCTTGGAGAGGAGTAGTGCCATATATGCTCTAATACCATATTAAACCAACTAACCAAATGCAAATATTTGACTTTGTCTCCTCAATGCCCCCTAAACCAGTCAAAGATACACATCTTTACGAGCTGCTAAAATTTGCGTGCATGAGTTATGTAAACAGAATAATTGCTACAAGCAACGTTAAAATATTCATATCAACGTACGGGTTGCTTGATCAAAATTACTTCAAAGTGTTAAGAGCCTATCTAAATTTCACAGCTGAAGAAATAAAAAAAAAGACATAGTAGTGAGGTTCACAACAAAATATGTGAGAATATCTCGTTAAAGAAAGATACACACAGTTTGCGCTTCAAAGTTCAAACTCAACCCCTTGTCATATACTGTACCATACAGTTGGATTTATCTTTCAGCTGTCGAGTATATTATTTGGAGTTGAGGTTTTTTTGACATTAAGAAGAAATGGTTTAATTATTTTATCGATAGTTATTTTCATAACGATCCAAAAAATATCTGTATATGTTTCAAGATTAATTAGCAGCATTGTACTGGGTGGAAAGACATTGTGTATCCTCATCTGGGATTTAGGACATCGCGAAACAGAAGGGACGGATGGCTTGCCTTGGTCCAGCAACGAGCAACATGAGCTATATATGAGGTTCTTTTTGCTTTTTAAAAAAGTTTTTTGTCGACGTGCTTAACTAAATTATGGTCAATTGAGTAAGTGTCACTACATACTTCGTCTTGTCAGATTTTACAACGTCATACACTCATTATGGTCAGAAATATGTAAGTTATGTGCCAAAAAAATTCTACCCTTGGGAATTTTCTTCTATTACAAATTTCACAGTATATTTTTATGGCAAAATGTATAGTCAAATTTACATGAAATACGTGCGAGCCAAAACATGAAAAGAAGGGATTCTCATTCTTTAAAAAAAATTGTTTGAAAAATATCGACCGGTACAATATAAAGTAGCAACGATCAATTTTGCTAGTGATTGCGTGTGACAACAGGAGTGCGTCACGGTGAAGACAAAGCATGCATGATCCATTATAGTTAGTTAACAACAAAAAATACATTCAACAACTTTTTTTTTGCAAAATACTTATTCAATTAATGAATTAATTAACTACAAATTAGCTAGAAGCGTCAACTACAAGAACCATTGAAATAAACATATTTTTTCAGTTAAACAGGATTCGTGTTAGCCCAACGTTCCTGGAAGTGTCGTTTCCTTTTATTGTAAAGAATGCGAAAGTACAGCTCAGTTACATGCTGGAGCTGATCGATCTATCAATCCACAGCGAATGGCTTATCACTGGTAGAAAAATGCTCATCTATACCGGTTCCAGAGGGGCATTCGTACCGGTTTTGCAACCGGTACAAATTATTCGGCACTAAAGCCCCCCCCCCTTTCGTACCGGTTGCTTACGAACCGGTATAAAATGGGCCTCCACGTGGGCCACCAGGAGAGCTCAGGGCTAAGGATCTTTGGTACCGGTTGGTAATACGAACCGGTACCAAAGGTTCCCCCCGCGGCAGGGAATTTTCCCAAATCTCTGCCGCGGCAGAGAATTGGCTTTTTAGGGTTTTGGAGAGGTTTAGGGATATCGGTTTGATTCATATCGCGTCGATGCACCAGAAACGCGTTTGGGTTTAGGTAGTACATGAAGATCAAGATGATGCATAGCAAGTTGGTGCATATAATATAACACACATGTTATTGCATGAGATCGCAAATTAAGTAGCACTATGCATGAAGATCGATCTTCATGCATAGTGGTGCTCTCCGAGGCGTACTCTATATATGTCTATTACATGTAGCATAGTGGTACTCTTCGAGTCAACGATATATGTAACATGTACATCTTCATTCATTGTGGTGCTCTGCGAGTGGTGGTATGACGTCCCGAAGGAAAAATCCCGCCAATTCCTCGCCTATTGCTATGAAGCGGTCATCGATTGAGAGCTTGTTCCGCTTTCTTGCCAACTATAAAAGAATAAGATACAAATGAATACATGAAACAACTATTACTGAAACTCAGCACAACTTATGATAACAAAACAAATTTGTGAAGATTGTTTTTGTACCTCTTTATTTCTTTCATTATTCGTTCTCTCGTTGACAATTCTGCGGATGTACTCGCAAACGAAGAATCCACAGAGATCGGTCCCCGGAGGTTGTTGCGGGCATTTCTTTACAAGAATATAATTCAATCAAACAATAGTCAAGTATGATAATTGAAAGGTGTGTGGACCTAGGTAGTACTACTTACTTTCGCACGCCATCGCAGCTTCGTGGCCATTCACGGACGTATCTTCCTTGATGAAAGTTTGCCATACGCTGCTCGACAAAAGAAAATGCATAAAAGAGTCATCAATTAGTTCAAAGCAGGAAATTAACGAAACAAACCGATAAGAATTAAAATTACCTTCTGAGCATTAAAAAACAAGACACGTATAGATCCTTTTCTTTGCTTAGTGAGTCCAAGACTTCGACTTCTCCAATTTCCAAATTGATGACGAGAAGAATAAAGTGAAACCTACGCACGTTTCAATATGTAGTCATTAGTTAAAATTTTGACATACGGTGAGCAAAATATAATGTGTTATAAGACAGTAAGACTCACTCGGTTGTAAGGCCAAAGTATTAGCTTTTTGTCACGTTGTCGCTTCAAAAACCTTAGCAAAGTCTGCGGTGTATCCTTGTTATAGAGGGGATCATCTATGGTTTTGACATGCATTGTGTTCGGGTCAATGAACCCAATGTCTGTGGATATCGTCCCTTTTGCATTCGAGCATCTTCGATCTGCATAATATAGCGCACAAAAGATTATAATCTGCAGACAATGAACGACTTCTCAAATTAAATAAATAAATCACTTACAGACAATAGCAACTGATGATTGATTTGTCGAGGGCCCGGAGATTATATAACTGAAAGAGTTCGGCGAAGTCAACGTTGACACAGTACTCCTGGAAGTAGTGCTCTTCCCTAACTCGCACCATGATAGTCTCGATCCCTTCCTTTGAGGCCTTAAGGTACCACGAATGCAAGTTACGCATACATGTTGGTACCTTCCTGAGATTCTCGACCAAATCTTTCCCTTGAACAAACTGATATGCTCGTTCAGCTAAGGCGTAATCAGTTGCGTCTTGTCGAGAACTTTGAACGGTCTTCCCGTCAAACACCTTGAGAGGGGCGACCGATTGAACGGGTTGTTGTCCGAGCTGGTAGACACTGTATCCCTTTTATCTCCCTGATACCCGATTTAACGGGTTTTGTCGCCTCGATCATCTTGTCATACGACCTTTCAATAGAACGCGCATAGTCAGATGGCGGCGATGGTACAGGGTCATATAGATTGTCAACGGTACGCACAACTTTCTCCCGATCTAGTGTCTTCTCGAAAGGTATCTCTGGCACTTTCGGCGCAAAAAATTTCTTCACCTCGGCCTTAACGGCCTCCGCGTTTTCCTCTGGAGTTTTTTCCCAAGGTAACTTCTCGGGAGGCGGCGGTTGTTTCTCCTTTCTAGCTTTCTTCCTAGGCGGCGTACCGTTCCGCTTAACGGACGCTGTCTTACGCGGAGGATCTCGAGATGGTGGACTCACGCTGGGGTCCCTCTCAGGTAGGTGTGGACTTGGCTGCTCACCAGGACTGCCACCAGGAGGAGTCGATGGCATTTGCTGCTCATGTGTAGGAGTCGGTGGCCTTTGCAAAAGGACGACGTACTTCTTCGGCCCTAGGGCGAAACCGTGCTTGGCATCGCCCAGTGTCCTCTCATCTTCACCTCTAGGAATATCAAGCTCCACTTTTTCAAACCCCGAAACAACTTCATCCACCCCGACACGAACACAACCAGGTGGAATGGGCATATGATGGTGCATTGCTCCATCTTCACTTGGGTACACATAGCCGACCGCCACCTGAACCCACGCGGTCCTGATTAACATACGTCGCTCGCAATCTGTCTTCTGCGTGACCTAATCCACGGGGTAGCTTCCTCCACATCCGTCAAGATGCGAGGAACCGACACTCGCTTCTTCGCCGAGATGGGGCAGCATCGGCTTGTGGATCCTGTAGAAACAGCGGCTGATCAGGTGCCCTCTGATTTCTCTCAAGAGCCTCCACCCTAGATAACAACTCTGTTACAATGTCGGCGTCCTTCTTCTTCTTTCGCGAACGGCTTCTATAAGTGTCAGCGCTGTCCGGCCACGCTTCCTTCATGGTGAGACCTGGCGAGCTCGTACCCGTCCAACATGTTCAGGGTTCCCCAGAGCGAGTGTCAGCTCGTCATTCTCTCGATCGGGAATGTACTCTCCCTTTCTGACCTTTTCAATTGCATCTACAAGCTTCGGTACAATTGCCTCAATTTTTTCCTTCCATTTTCCCTTCGCAACGATCAACCCTGTCTTTGGGTCCAACCCTGCCCCATGAGCGAACAACCAGAACTTGGACCGTTCGGGCCAGTCCCATGTCTGTGGAGTGATTCCATGATCCATCAGTTTATTCTCAAACGCTGTCCACTTCGGAATGGCACTCTTGTAGCCACCTGACCCCAAATGATGCGGAAGTTTCTTCTTTGCAGCATTTTCGGTATTTTTCTTCGATCGGGACACAAACTTAGACGATTTCTTATACTCCTTAAATGCGGCCCGTGATCTTTTATCTTCACTAGATTTTCGGTATTATCATCGAATACTGGATCTTCATTCTTATATTTGTCCCATAAATTTTTCTTGAAGCTCGAATTGTATGGCCATCTTCTTCCATGTCCATTCCTTGACTTTATCCTTCGCCTTCCGTCATGTCTTCCGGTAGGCTGAACTTTGTCAGTAGCGTTTCCCAAAGAAATTTTTTCATGTTGTCGTTGACATAAGTAGCACCACTCTCCGGGTTCTTCGGCTTATGCCACTCTTGAATGCTGATCGGTACATGGTCCCTAACAATAACTCCGGATTGACTTGTAAATTTGCGGCAAAACTCCTTGGGCTCCACTGGTTCACCATTAGCCTTGAATGCCGTGAGGGCTAACCTGCCCTCGCCCTTTAGCACCCGCGTCGGGCCTCGTTTTGTTCTAACAGACTTGCTCGATGATCCAGAAGGCTAAAAGAAAAAATTATTCGTTAATAAGTGCAATACAAATAAATGAATGCATCTAGGGATGAACACAGACTAATTGATACATAGATATACACCTCGCCAGAGTTTGTGATGGACACTTCATTGTCTTTTCTAACTTGTTCAGACTCAAGTCCCTCGCCATAATCATTCAGAAAGTCTTGGTACTCGTTGTCATCTCCATCGTCGGGTTCCGGACCACGGGCACTCTCATAGATCAATCGCTGCACCGCTTCTTCCCCCTCCTCATCTCGGACGAAGGTGCCGTCCTCCATACCTCAATGTCACTGCAAAATTAAGAAAGCAATTGTATTTCATTCATCATGGATAACAATTGAAATGAAGAAAGCAAAAAACCCTAACCCTAACCCTAACCCTATCCCCCTCCTCCTCCGCCACCGCCACCGCCACACACTCGGCGTTCCCCCTCCTCCTCCGCCACCGCAACTCCTACTCGGAGTATGGAACTATGTATGTATCATAGTATAGTTCAAAAAACTTATTCAAATATAAACATAAATATAGGTGGAGAAGGATACGTGTTATTATGTTTCTGTTAGCTGAGCTGACAGAGTGCAAGCCAAATTATAAATATGTTCCCGAAAGTAAACTAAAAAATCAATCTATGCAAAAGTAGCAGAATGCCTAGATAGAAACGAATCCGCCAAGGTGGCCGCCGACCCCGACCCCTACACCCGCCGCTCCGTCGAGTCCGCCAAGGTGGCCGCCGACCCCGACCCCTACACCGACGACGACGACACAAACGACGGCCTCACCATTATTACTCCTAATAGACGTACAGCACAAAACACACTCAAAACCGAAGCAATGCCGGCGCGTCGACGACGAAGTCCAGCACCATGACGTCGTCGAGCAAGGGCCTGAGGGCGGCCTTGGCCTCCTCCACCTTGGCGTCCCCCCGAAGCTGACCCCGGCGCCCTTCCCCTCCGCGGCGGCGGCCCTACTGGCCTCGCGCACCCCCTCGAGCGTGACCAAGTCGCTCACTCTAAAAGCACGCTCCCGGCAAGGCATGTGAGCTCAGATATACGGAGTATGAACCAATTATGCAATGAGCTCACGCATGACGAATGGAGAGCACGGAACATGCACGCACATGATGGATCCGATGATGCGCGCACCTCAGCACATCCATATAAAAACCCCATAGATAGTATCGGCGACTCGGCTCAATCATCGCAGCACCCAACCCGATCGGCAATGGCGACAGCGGAAGCCACCGGAGGCAGCAGCAGCGAGGGAGCGCCCGAGCTGACCCTTCTGGGTTTCTGGACGAGCCCGCACGTCCTCCGGGCGCGGTTCGCCCTGAACCTCAAGGGCATCCCCTACACGTACGTGGAGGAGGACCTGTTCGGCGACAACACCAAGGGCCGGCTCCTGCTCGTCCACGCCGGCAAGCCCGTCGCCGAGTCGATGGTCATCCTGGAGTACATCGACGAGGCGTTCCCGGACAGCCTCCCGCGCCTCCTCCCCTCCGGCGACCCGTACCGGCGCGCGGCCGCACGGTTCTGGGCCGCCTACGTCGACCAGAAGCTGGTGCCCACGTGGATCCCGCTCCACGAGCCGCGCGACCTCAGGCGCCGCAATGCCGGTGCCTTGACCTTGGCGAGCGTGAGCCGCACGGCGGCGCCGGGCGCGACGGGGGACGGGAGGTCGGCGGCGTTGACCCGGCCGACGGCGGTGGCGTCGAGCGCGTTGGGCGTTGCCCTTGCGCCGCCCGCGGGCGCCGCCGCATTTCATCGAACACCTAGAGCGCGTCCGGGATGTGCTCAGCGTGGCAGGGAGGAAGACGCGCGTCCGACGGCGACGACGACGGCGTAGGCGTGGCGACGGCGTGGCTGCGGTGTGCCGCTGCTTGCGCGGTGAGGGGAGCGGCGTGCGGGCGAGGGGAAGGAGAAAGGGGAGGGCATGGCGACGGCGGCCGGCGTGGAGAGGGAGGGAAGCAGAAGCTTACCTTGCCGGCGCGGGGAGCTGCTGCACGCGGACGACGGCGACGGCGATGGCGTGGCGACGGCGTGAGTGCGAACTGCGGCGCGGCGTGGCTCGGACGGCGGCGCGGCGTGGCTCGGACGGCTGCGCGGCGTGGCTGCGGACGGCGGCGTGGCTCGGACTTACGGTGGCGCGCGCGTTGCAGAGTGTCGATTTGGGGATTTTCCTCCCGCGCGCCTAAGTTAACACAGGGGAGGGGCCTTTGGTACCGGTTGGTACCACCAACCGGTACGAAAGGTCTTTCGTACCGGTTGGTGGTACCAACCGGTACCAAAGGTTTTTTTTGGTTTTTCTTTTGCTGTTTCTTTTGTTTTTCTTTTTCTTTTCTTTTTCTTTCCTGTTTCTTTTGCTGTTTCTGTTTCTTTTCTTTTTATTTTCTGTTTCTTTTCTTTTGCTTTTCTATTTCTTTTTTCTATTGCTTTTCTTTTTTTTCTGTTTCTTTTCTATTCCTGTTTCTTTTTCTTTATTTTCTATTTATTTTTTCTATTTATTTTTTCTATTACTTTTCTTTTTCCTTTCTTTTCTATTTCTTTTCTATTTATTTTTTCTATTGTTTTTGTTTTTCTTTTCTATTTCTTTTCTATTTCTTTTCTCTATTCTATTTCTTTTCTTTACTCTCGCCACGACGCCGTCCGCACAGAAAACTTTCCCGCCCCGACGTCGCGCGGGAAACTTTCCGGCCACGACGCCGCGCGGGAAAAGAAAGGGCGGGAATGAAATTTTATTACGATTGAACTCGAATTAAAAGTACATAGCTTAACTGAAAATTAAAGATACATGACCAAATTCTACTGGGGAGTCATTCAGTCATACTCCTGCCTAGCCCTGTAGTACTCGCCACTGTAGTCGTCGTAGTCGCCGTCATCATCGTCGCTGGCATCGGGGTCGCGGTACTCGAACGTCGGCGGGTGAGCACGCGTGGGCTGGGACTGAGGGTAGCGCAGGCGGGGGCCACGGTAGGCCATGACGCCCTGGAGAGTCCGGCCGCGCCACCACAGCCGACGGCCGGCCTCGTTGAAGTTCGGAGGAGGCGGGCCGCCCTCCTCGTGCCTGGCAAGCGCCCTCTCACGCCGATTGATGAAGAAGCTTTCCCAAGTCGGGCTGTAGTCGGGATGCCACTGGGGATTCCTCCGCTGCTCTGGCGTGAGCTCGAAGTAGTAGTGGTTCGTGATGGCCATCTCGCGCGCCACACCTAGAGGGACTGGAGGGACCGGTACGCCTCCGACGCTTAGCAACCAGCCGGTCGGGACGCGGTAGCCCGGCGGGCAGGGGTAGTTCGAGGCGCAAAGCGCCTCCGCCTCCCGGGGGGTTAGAGATGCGATGGAAGCCATGGGAGAGAATGATGAGGTTTGCAGATATGAGTCTAGATGTGATATGTAAATGGTGGCCAAGCCTACATATATATAGTGAAAAAATGGCGGGAAGACAGAGGCGGGAACCGGTGGAAAGCGCGGGAAGAAAATAGGCGGGAAGACAGATCGAGGCAAACCTTTAGTACCGGTTGGTGGGTGCAACCGGTACTAAAGCTGTCGGCAGGATAAGGACGCGTGGGTAACCTTTAGTACCGGTTGGTGGGTGCAACCGGTACTAAAGCTGTCGGCGGGATAAGGACGCCCTGCTCGATGAGATAAAGTATGTAGCGCACGACGCCCTGTCGGTGGGATAAGGACGCGTGGGTAACCTTTAGTACCGGTTGGTGGGTGCAACCGGTACTAAAGCTGTCGGCAGGATAAGGACGCCCTGCTCGATGAGATAAAGTATGTAGCGCACGACGCTCTGTCGGTGGGATAAGGACGCGTGGGTAACCTTTAGTACCGGTTGGTGGGTGCAACCGGTACTAAAGCTGTCGGCAGGATAAGGACGCGTGGGTAACCTTTAGTACCGGTTGGTGGGTGCAACCGGTACTAAAGCTGTCGGCAGGATAAGGACGCTCTGCCTATAAAAGGAGCATCGATACACCATGGGAAGCAGCTCAACAAGCCAACATGGATGGAGAGTTTCATCACCATGGATGGAGGAAAGGGTTGGGAAATCTCCCGTGGCGGAACTTGTCGAAGATGCCCTTGGTGCACACGCCCTATGGCATCTTCGGAAGTTCCGCCTCGGAAAAATTTCCCTGCAAGCCCGTGGAAGACTCCATCTCCTCTAACAAATGTTGGGGAAAGGGTTGGGAAATCTCCCGTGGCGGAACTTGTCGAAGATGCCCTTGGTGCACACGCCCTATGGCATCTTCGGAAGTTCCGCCTCGGAATTTTTTTCCTGCAAGCCCGTGGAAGACTCCATCTCCTTTAACAATGTTGCGGAAAGGGTTGGGAAATCTCCCGTGGCGGAACTTCTCGAATATGCCCTTGGTGCACATGCCCTATATATGGCATATTCGGAAGTTCCGCCTCGGAAAAATTTCCCTGCAAGCCCGCGTGACTTAACTAGTAAAACAAGCCAACCATCTCCATTGTTAATATCTTACATACAGTAACATCATTACACAAAAGTGATTTCCATATTGAGATACACAAGTTATGATCCCTATATGTAGCTAGCTAGTCTTCTGAGTTTTCTTCGCTCGTTTCCCTTTCTTCTTACTGCGACGCAACCATGGACAATCTTCATTGTTTAAGATGATGCTTGGGTCAATTTTTACCTTGAAGGGTGGAATATCGTCAAACTTATTATAATCTTCTGACATGTCTGTCTTGTCCTCTACTCCCACGATGTTTCTTTTTCCTGAAAGAACTATGTGCCGCTTTGGCTCATCGTATGATGTGTCCTCTTGCCTTTCTTTTCTTTTTTTCGGTTTGCTAGACATATCCTTCACATAAAAAACCTGAGCCACTTCACTGGCTAGGACGAATGGTTCGGTGTCGTACCCAAGATTCTTGAAATCCACCGTAGTCATTCCGCATCGCGGGTCTACCTGTACCCCGTCTTTCAAAGTTGAACCATTTACACCGGAACAAAGGGACCTTGAAATTAGGTCCATAGTCAAGTTCCCATATCTCCTCTATGTACCCATAATATGTGACCTTGTTCCCATTGCCATCTTCTCGCATCAAAGCGGACACCACTGTTTTGGTTGGTGCTCTTTTTGTCTTGGGCGAAAGTGTAAAATGTGTTCCCATTAATCTCGTACCCTTGAAAAGTCGATATAGTAGAAGATGGTTGCTTGGCCAACAAGTACAGCTGCTCGTCATCGGTGACATTCATGAGACGTGTTTGCAACCAACCGCCGAAAGTCTTCATGTGTTCTCCATCAATCCAATCTTCACGTTGCTCCGGATATTTAGAGCGTAAGATCTCCTTGTGTTCCTCTTTGTACGGAGCCACCAAGATGGAATTAAGTAGAACTGTGTAGTGTGCTTGAGTGAAAGAATGTCCGTCCATACACGTTGCTGATTTCTTTCCTAGCGTGCCTTTTCCACGCAGTCTCCCTCATAGCGCGATTCAGGAACACCGATCGGCTTAAGGTCGTGAATAAAGTCAACACAAAACTCAATGACCTCCTCTGTTCCATAGCCCTTGGAGATGCTTCCTTCTGGCCTAGCACGGTTATGAACGTACTTCTTTAAGACTCCCATGAATCTCTCAAAGGGGAACATGTTGTGTAGAAATACAGGACCGAGAACGCCAATCTCTTCGACCAGGTGAACTAGGAGATGTGTCATAATATTGAAGAAGGATGGTGGGAACACCAACTCGAAGCTGACTAGACATTGGACCACATCCTTCAGAATTTTGTAGAGTAAGTGGATTGATCACCTTCTGAGAAATTGCATTGAGGAACGCACATAGCTTCACAATGGGTACTCGAACATTTTCCGGCGAAGCCCCCTCAATGCAACCGGAAGTAATTGTGTCATAATCACGTGGCGGTCATGAGACTTTAGGTTTTGAAACTTTTTCTCCGACATGTTTATTATTCCCTTTATATTCGACGAGAAGCCGACGGGACCTTGATGCTACTCAGACTTCAAAAAAGATCTCCTTCTCCTCTTTGGTAAGAGCATAGCTGGCAGGACCTTGATACTTCTCTCGATTCAGGTTGTTTCCTTCGTGGATACTTTGCTGGTCCTGCCGTGCATCCGGTGTATCTTTTGTCTTCCCATACACACCCAAGAAGTTTAGCAGGTTCACGCAAAGATTTTTCGTCACGTGCATCACGTCGATTGCAGAGTGAACCTCTAACAATTTCCAGTAGGGTAGCTCCCAAAATATCGACTTCTTCTTCCACATGGGTACGTGTCCGTCAACATCATGCGGAACAGATTGTCCGCCGGTACCCTTTCCAAAGATCACTTTTAAATCCTTGACCATATCATATATAACTTCCCCATTAGGGCGGGTAGGCTTCGTTCGGTTATCCGCACTCACCTCCGAAATGCTTTCCTCTCTTTCTTACGTGATGTTGTTTTGGAAGAAATCGACGATGCCCTGTACACATTCTTGTTTCCCAAATAATTACTATCAGTCTCACCTAAACAAAGGTGTGTGCATGCATTGTATCCCTTGTTTGACTGCCCTGAAATGTTACCAAGAGCAGGCCAATCATTGATGGTTACAAATAACAACGCTCGTAGGTTAAATTCCTTTTGTTCGTGCTCATCCCACACGGGTACACCTTCGTCACGCCACAACTCTAAAAGTTCTTCAACCAATGGCCTCAGGTACACATCAATGTCGTTGCCGGGTTGCTTCGGGCCCTGGATGAGCACTGGCATCATAATGAACTTCCGCTTCATGCACAACCAAGGAGGAAGGTTATAGATACATAGAGTCACTGGCCAGGTGCTATGACTGGAGCTCTGCTCCCCGAAAGGATTAAAGCCATCTCAGACTTAGACCAAATCTTAAGTTCCTTGCGTCATCTGAAAATGACTTGAACTCTCTGTCGATTTTTCTCCACTGCGACCCGTCAGCGGGGTGTCTCAGCATCACATCTTTCTTACGGTCCTCTTTGTGCCATCGCAACAACTTGGCATGCTCTTTGTTCTGGAACAAACGTTTCAACCGCGGTATTATAGGAGCATACCACATCACCTTCGCAGGAACCCTCTTCCTGGGGGTGGACTCACCCTCAACATCGCCGGGGTCATCTCGCCTGATCTTATACCTCAATGCACTACATACCGGGCATGCATTCAAATTCTCGTACTCCCCGCGGTAGAGGATGCAGTCATTGATGCATGCATGTATCTTCTGCACCTCTAATCCTAGAGGGCAGACAACCTTCTTTGCTTCGTACGTGCTAGAGGGCAACACGTTCTCCCCTGGAAGCATCTTCTTTATTATTTTCAGCAACTTTTCAAATCCCTTGTCGAAGTACCATTCTCTGCCTTCCACTGCAGCAATTCCAGCGTGGTACCCAGCTTTTTCTGACCATTTTCGCAATTTGGGTACAACAGTTTGTTGTGATCCTCTAACATTTTCTCCAACTTCAGCCTCTCCTTTTCATTTCCGCAGTTCATCTTCGCATCAAGAATGGCCCGACCCAAATCGTCATCCGGGTCATCAAAAATCGGCTCATCGAAAATGAGCTCTTCTTCAGCTTCATCTTCCCCCATTCTACTACCACCGTCTTCAGTGAATAAGCTGGGATAGTTGTCACTATCCTCTTCTTCTTCGTTGTCTTCCAATATAACCCCTCTTTCTCCGTGCTTGGTCCAACAATTATAGCTGGGCATGAAACCATTCTCCAGCAGGTGGACGTGAAGGGTCTTCGAGGTAGAGTAATCCTTCATATTCTTACAGCAACTACATGGACAATACATGAAACCATTCGACTGCCTGTTTGCCTCAGCCACGTTGAGAAAATAATGCATGCCAGTAATGAACTCGGGATGGCACCGGTCACCGTACATCCATTGTCGACTCATCTGCATTTTATATGTATATCAAAAATCATTAAGTACACAACATCATGGATATATGAGTGACCAACTTAATTAATATTCAAGTTCATCACATAAAACTAAGTTATTTTTATAAAAAAGAAGAGGGGCTCACCGAGGTGGTACCGTGCCGGCTAGGGGACGACGCTAGCGATCGACGGCGGTGAGGACGGGGATGATACTAATTAAAACCTACAAAACATACCATAATTTCAGCTCAAATTGCATATAAAAAAATAAAATCACTAACTTAGGCATTTCATCGAACACCTTGATTGCACTACAAAAATAGTACGAGTTAAAACTACCAAAAAACTGAGCTAAATTAGGAACGCCGGAAGGAAGGATGATATTGCTAACCCTTGGATAGATGTATGCCGTTAATCTTGTTAAAATGGTGAAGAAAAATAAAGATTATTGGAGTGTGTGAGAGGTGGAGAAAAATTTAGAGTGTGAGGAAGAAGAGAAAAATGAGAGCCAACAGGGGGCTCGGGACGATCTGGGCGATTTTGATATGGCTGGGTACCCTTTGGTACCGGTTCGTGTTACGAACCGGTACCAAAGGTCCAGCCCGGGCCCCACCACGCGTTTTAATTTTGGCCGAAGACCTTTCGTACCGGTTCCTAACACGAACCGGTACGAAAGCTCCTAACGAACCGGTATTAAATCTCCTCGCCCGCCAGAGCCAATCAACCGGTATAGATGACCCCATTGGTACCGGTTCGTAAGGGAACCGGTACCAATGGCTTAGATGGATGAGAGGTTTTCTACTAGTGTATCACCAGCTACAACGACATCTCAATATATAATTGAGCAATATAATCAGTGGAGATGTGCACATCGGGGTCGTGGATATTGCCTGATCAAATGTCAACTCTGATTGTCCAATCAAAACGGATTAGATCGATGTGCAAGCTCTTATGTGAACTTACTTGGCGATGTGGATTTATGATATTTAACTAGTTGATTTAATGCATAAATTAGGGACAATCGTAAGTCAAACCAATAAGGTGCATGAACTAAAAGTTGCAATCGTAAGTGACTGATCATAGATCATAATCTGTTTTAGAACAGGGCAATATACACAACGAATTTTGCATTTCTAATTGTCTATGATCATACATGTTTACTAGATAGGAAAATGAATGCGGATTAACTTAAATCCGAATGTGGACATGAATATCTAGATCTGAATTCAAATACGACATGAATATGTGTCGTATATATAGTCATGCTTGGATATTTCTTGAGCATAAAATCACTTGCTTCCTATGAATATCACTTAGATTGGCCGCATAACAGTAATCAAGAACTTCAACACATAATTAAATTATGTAATCAAATTCAGTATTATGTTGGACAAATAGTACCATGCTTACTGCTACTTTGTTTTGCGCATATAACACAACGTAGGTTTTGAAATGAAAATTACTTTGAAGTTGGATTAATGTAAAGTTGGTACTTGAGTCTTAGGTATGTCCTTAAATTGATATTTTATGGCAATTGTAAGCTTTGAATATATATACCATTAATAAATGTTTCTACACTCAACCAAAATGGATTCAATAGATGCTCAAAAATCATGGCATGATATATAGTAACAACCAAACTATCTTTGTGAACATACTATATATTGAAATCTGGAAGAGGTGTAACTTTCGCTCTTGATAGTGGGACGGATGGGATGTTCCAGAGTTATACATGCGCAAAATAATGAAAAAACAATGCTTTGCAGGCACCCACCCACTCCCTCCTCCTTCTATGTCAAAAATGGTATAAGTATTAGTTTTGGTCAAAGTTAACTAAATTTATGTAGAAAATCAATTTAATTATAACCATCATAAACTATACTTTCATATTATAGATATATTTTGGAATATATGAAGTAAATACAAGTCTGCGAAACAAATTACATGGTTTTTCTTGAAACTACGTACAGATTTGAATTATGTACTGATATGTTACTCGCGGTCGCTGCCAAACTCTTTTCATAAAGATCGTAAGTAATGCTCCTTATAAACCCAATCAATACACAAATTGCCAAAGAAAACTAATAGATTTCTCAAACTGTGTTGGGCTGGCGGGTGGATTGCTGGGAAGGGGCACGAGCATCGGCTCCCGGCCATGTGCAGCCGTGGCCTTCCTATCGGGGCAGGGCACATGTTTCCCAATGTGGCGGTCGTTCAAGCCGCATCTCAACTTGCTACAAGCTTCCATAGTGCTGCCCCGGTGCGGTCAAGTACAATAGCGCCTCGATCCGATCCAACTTGATCTTAAGAGTCTCTGTTGCTGCCACGACATGGCTTCTCTCTAAAGGGTGCACGAAAGTCCCACCGGTGTACTCGAGTTTTCAGTGACATGCTGCTGGCTTTGTTTGCCGCAAAGGGATGTATCTTCACGAACAGTTGGGAATGATTTCTTCCTTTGAGATGCAAGACCTCCAAATATGGCAGGCCCGGCCGCAATCAGGCAAACAACAACTTGGTGGTGTGGTACCGACCAGAAGCACCAAGTGACTTCCTCGACAAGCTTCCAACAAATTCTCATATTGAGCAGAGCAAGCCTTTGGGCCTTTATCCGCCACGGGAGATCTACAATATGCTCATGAGCAGTCTGCTTAAGAGGGGGTGGTTGGCGGCATCCCAGAGTTTTGAAATCGACTATGCATTTTTTTTCCTAGGAGAAAACCCATGATATTTTTGCGTTTTGGCTAGATAAAGCAACAAAAATTGCTTCCTAGAAGCTCAGCTTTGGAGGAGATACCCCATGTTTGACATTCGGTTGAACTTACAACATTGCCAATTCCTTTTTTAAGGCGTTGCCTTTGTTTTTTTCGAAATGGAGACTCTCCCCCAGCCTCTGCATCGAGTGATGCATACAACTTTTATTGATGATTATTAAGTATCATGGGTCACACAGGATTGAGACATGAATCAACCATCTAAAGACAAGAGAAAATATGTGGCGACTCTGCGCTACCATGTTAATCTAAGATCAAAACGCCAGCTGAATTGGTCGTATATATCCTGTGCAACCTTCTCTAGCCGGTTGCACCCAATATCCAAGTCCTCGCGTTTCTCCGTTGGTTGTAGGCAGGACCACATACGGATCCAATATGTAGCCATTGGTATTACCTGCATAAAAGAAGTTGATTTTGCATTGTTAAATATATAATCATTCCAAGTATTCCACATGGTCCATAATAAAGCACAAACACCAACTCTGATGTGCACTTTATCTTTCTTTGGTACACCCGCTAACCAATTCCCAAACAGGTTCGTAATATTTGCCGGGAGAATAATATTAAAAGTTATATAGACTACACGCCATACCATTTTTGCAAAGGGACAATCGATAAATAAATATTGTATTGTTTCATCTTGATCACAAAAACAACATCTACGACTTCCTTGCCAGTTCCTCTTTGCTAAATTATCTTTAGTAAGCAAAACTTTCTTATGCAAGAACCACATAAATATTCTAATTTTAAGTGGTACTTTCATCTTCCAAATGTATTTACGAAGAAACTTTGTGTGGTCATTCATGTAATCTAGATACAAAGATTTGACCGAGAATATGCCAGACGTTGTTAACTTTCAAATAAAAACATCCGGCTGTGTGGTCAAATTAACACTGACTAAGCGGCTGCACAAGTGTGTCCATCTATCCTCCCTGTTTCCCGCAAGTGCATGTCTAAAACCTATGTTTAAAGGTACCTGTGATATAACATGAGCAACCGAAACTTGTTTGCGTTGGATAATGTTGTATAGGGAGGGATATTGTTGGGAGAGAAGCGTATTCCCAAGCCATGTATCTTCCCAGAAACGAGTTTCTTCTCCAGTACCTACCGTGAAGGACCCGCGTTTGAAAAAAATCATCTTTCGATTTCATCAAACCGCGCCAAAAGGGGGAATCCATAGGTTTTGCCTTAACTTGGGATAGCGATTTTGAATGAAGATATTTATTTTTTATAAGCTCTTGCCATACACCCTGTTCATTTAGCAGTTTAAAAAAGCCACTTGCTAAGTAAACACTTATTTTTTTTTATCTCCAACACTTCCACACCTAGGCCACCTTGATCCTTGGGTCGGCATATGATGTTCCAACGAGTCAGTCTATACTTCTTCTTATGGCCATCACTTTGCCAAAAAAACCTTGATCTAAAAAAATCCAATCTTTTCCTAACCCCTTTTGGTATTTCAAAGAAAGAGAGCATAAACATCGGCAGGCTAGTTAATAGTGAATTAATTAGCACTAACCTATCACCATAAGATAAAAGCTTTCCCACTCAACTTGCGAATTTCCTCTCGAAACGATCCTCGATGGCCTTCCATTCACTATTTTTTAGTTTGCGGTGATGAATTGGAATTCCCAAATATCTAAATGGAAAAGAACCGGCCTCACACCCGAAGAGAGTTATGTAATCCGTCTCAAATTCCTTTGCGTTGCCAAAGAAGAAAACTTCACTCTTGTGGAAGTTAATTTTCAGCCCCGACAGCTCCTCAAATATACATAAGATTAGTTTCATGTTGAGAGCTTTCTCTAAATTATGTTGAGGGAGTTGCCTTTGTTAGATCTCAAGTTGCTTTGTCCCTCGATTATGATCCACATGATAGTTTGGTGGTAGGTTGCGTGAGATGCTTTCGTGAGGCCTGTCTATAGTGGATGGCCTCAGGTTTTTTCTTTCCTTTTTGTAAGATGTTATATATATTCGGATGGATGCTTGACATTTCTGCATCAATGCTTGGCTTTTTCAATATTTAAGAATATATGATCATGTACATCGATGCAGAGGCAGGAGTTATCCTCGCTGGACAAAACAAACTCCCCTTCTGTTGGCCCATCAAATATTTCAGCTTATTTGCCAGCAAGAACAAATGGAGATATACATTGATACATCAAAATTCGAAGGTGTGCCTCTCAAAAAAAATACAAATCAAAAGTGTGGTAAATTACAGACAACAAGGGCCCTCGCATGAATGCAGAAACCATAATTTGTGCTTTCACAATAAGAAACGATTTACCTTGAAGTGTACCAGAAAATAAACTCATATAAGCCTCATTACCCGCAGATGGTACAGGCGTGAATGACAACCCAGTCTTATGCGTGCTGGGGAGTGTTGTTCGGCGGGGTGGCAGACGCGGCGAGGATGATGTTGCGCCTGCCACACTCCGAGATGGAGTTCTCGGCGAACTTTTGCCCCGGAATGTGGAGTCCATTTTTCTTCTCCTCATCTGTCCACTCGGACCCATAGTACTCCTCCGCGGTGGCGTCAGCGCTGGCAGGGAAGAACATGGAGCCCCACTGTGGAAAGTGCACAAATGCGACGGGAAGCGTGCAACACATTATCATGATGCCCATGTATTGCAGACCAGTGCCAGTTGAGTACTGAGATGACGTGAAGAAAAGCAGCTGCGTAAGCCCCGCGCCAAAATTGCCACCAGCACCTGTAAGCCCAGAGATGATACCGAGGGACCGCCGGGATATGAAGGGCGCAACACCAAAGGTGGCACCACAGGCAGCCTGGGCACAAATGGAGAAGAGGACCATGGCGGTGACCGATGCTGGAAGGGCGGTTGCGCGACCGAGCCAGACGCAGAAGGCACCACCAGCAGTCTGGAGTATCCAGAGGTTCCAGAGGCGAGCACGCATACCAAAGTAGCGAGCACCGAGGTCTGAGAGGTAGCCCCCCGCGGGGCGAGCAACGAGGTTGGCCATGCCAAAGCAGGCTGCGATGGTGCCAGCGGTGCTGAGATCTAGGTGGAAGTGGTCGAAGTAGTACTCGGCGATGACATTGTCGGTGGTGAGCTCGACACCCATGCTATATCCGTAGAGAAGAACAAAAATCCATGTCCGGTAGTTTGTGACAGCGCCCCATAAAACCTTGGAAAACTTGTCTTTCTTCATATCTCCTTTCTTTTGAAGGCTTGCAAGGTTACCATCAGGGAGATCTTGCCCCATTGTGAGAACTAGTAGACCCATGACGATGTGCATGATCCCCGGCACAAAGTAGGCAATGCGCCATGCCACGAATGCGGTGGCACCACACTTTTTGATGGCATGGAATACGAGCGGCATGATGAGTTGAGTGGCACCACCACCCATGTTTCCCCACCCTGCCGCCAGTCCATTGACTGTGCCAATGATCTTGCTGTTGAACATGGTGCTCATCCAGTACTGGCATGACACGAACGTGGCGAGGGAGAAGCCAATTAGGAAGCGGACCGTGATATACCCTGCTGCGTCATCAATGAGTGACATGCAGAAGACGGTGGGCGCAATGAGCATGACGAGGAAGGCGCAGCCGTAGCGTGGACCGAGGAGGTCGCATACGGCGCCCATGACAAGCCTTGAGAAGATGGAGCCGGACACTGACGCTACACCGGCGTTGCCAATATCAGCCTTGGCGAGGTTGAGATTGTCGCGGATGATGGGCACCAATGGTGCAGCGGCGAATGTGGAGACGAAGCAGGTGAAGAAGGAAATCCACGAAAGGTGAAAGGTGCGCATGTGCGGGTTGGCGAAGGAGAAGAGCTTGAAAGACTTGGCCTTGTTCTCTGAATCCACCGGCAGCGAGAACTTGCTCGCCGCCCCGTCGCGCTGACCTCGGGCCTCCACCTCCATATCTTCCTCTCCTTTCTTTGTCTAGCTTACCTAGTTGCACTGGCAACTAAGAGTAGCTAATTGTGGTTCCTGGTGCTGCTTTCGAGCTTCGCTTGCAATGTAATGGCAATGTGGCTTATGCTCTCATCTCTCATTGGCGCCGTATTTATAGCATTTGTAGGCCATCACAGTTGACAAGGCATTGGGATCAACATCTCTTTGCGGATGATAATTTCTTTATTAGTATATCGTGTAATTATTAATTAACCACCGTACTGCATCTGACGGAATCATAGTACGGCACCTCTGGGATTAAACAAGGGGCATACAACAGCAAAGTCGAGAGGGCATGAAATAATCAACGGGATAATTAACCTCGTCGCCGCATCTCTCTTCTGTCCTCGACCCGTGGGATCGACCAAGGATCGGAATATTCATATGCACAGTTCCCGCGCAGGAAAAGATGCAACTTTGATTTAGCAAAGGAAGAGCTTTAACAAATTTTAGCACAGTTAGCCCTACGTACCTTTTTATTTTTGACTTTCAGTTAGCCCTACGTACCTTCGAAGAGGTAAACGTGTAGAACTTACTTAACACCCATTGACATCAGCTGATACACAGGGGAAATTCGGATTTGCAGAGTAGCAAGCAGAATAAGATGAAGAAAATAAATTTTTTTGCCAAATTTAATGCCCTATATCCTTCTGATACTACAAACTGGAATTATGTGGATGATCTTTGCGCAGTAGAACATATTGGATTTTATTTCTTTTTCTTCTTACAGCGTGACAGGGCTTATAGAAGAATTAGTTTCGTAGTTGTATTGCACAGACTTCAGGTTAAACTATTAAAGAGCATTAAATATCATTCTCCGCAAAAAAAAAAAGAGCATTAAATATCATTATATTTTAACATAATAGGAACATGTGCTAATTTATCTGTTTCTGCTTCTATGGTACAAATTAAATACCCTAAGTAAACAAGAATCAACTTATTATGTAACTTAGAACATGAAGCTGTGAAGTATTCATTTGTCAATATATCTTACATGTGTATTCATAACAAAAATAGTTTTCTAATTGAATCATTGTGACATCTAGCGCAGTTACAAAATTGACAATTGTAATAGCTCCACGTGTGCCGCACTAATACAGATCGGGCTATTTAACAGCCCTGGCCCTAGTCAAGGCACAAAGCAGCTAAATACGATGCAATGTGACCAGTCACACATGTTTGAAGCTGTGAAACTATACGGTCTACAATGTTGACAACATCGAAGACGATTCACTTTAAACAAGCGTGTGCAACAAATGACGCATGGTCTATCATACCGAAGTGTGTGCTATGTGCGGGCCTATCGCACATGAAGTTTTGAGACAAACCTCCTACATATGACTTGCTATGATTGTTAGGGAAAAGCGCACCCCACGAGTCGCTGCCGGGGGATTGTTAATCGTGTGCATTGTTTGCCACCAAGCTTTCTCTCCTTCTACTTTATGTCACTAGTAGAAAATTGGGCTTTCGTCTAGGCATTTTGTCCCGGCTCAGTCTGGAGCCGGGACAAATGGCCTGATCACGTCGCCCCGAAACCAGCTGGAGGGCACGGGGCCTTTTGTCCTGGTCCGTTAGAAACCTTTTGTCGCGTGATACGGAGACTTGGCCCGATCTTTCACGGTGCACCTCCATGATCCATAGGATCTGATAATTCTCCTAACCACATGTGCAATACACGCAGCCTGAAGATGGGGAACGCCAATCCGGCGAGCAACTCGACGAAGAACGCCGAACCTCTTGCAGAATAGACACGCCAAGCTCGATAACCCTCGACAGTTCAAGGACCTTCTCGCACGCATGATCACCCTTGACAGATTCAAGAACTCTCACACCTTTATTGATAGATAACTGGACGAACGTCCGAGACGCCGTCACACACGCCGATCCCATAGGAACGGAGATAACTGAACTCGAGGTTCTACATATTCTGGATTCAATCTAATCTCCCCTAACCCTAGCCGTGCCATCTCCTTATATGAGGGGGAGGTGGCCGGCCAGCCCCTATTGGGCTGGGGCGCCCCACTATGGGCCTAGCTCTAGTTGGGTTGGACAGGCCCAAACCCAACAGACACTCTAATAACCCTAATTTGGCCCACAACATGACCTGGCTACATTATTATTTCCTAATAACAAGATTATGATAAAATACTGGTACAACCTTAGACTTATTCATCATATCAATGGCCGTCCTAGTGTACCAGGCCTGGATATCCACATCATCCTCCCCTTCTTCAAGAAGCGTTGTCCCCAACGCGTGTGGGTCTGCTAGAAAAAGGGTGACGTCAGATAAGTAACATCGCCGGTCTTCATCCTCAAGCCTCGCCAGTCTTCCACACCTCATCCTCCCTCTCGACTAGCTTGACTTGACCTTGGCGCCCCTTTGGTCTTCGACGCCATCAACCTGATTGAGACACAGGCATCCTCCAAAATACAAACTGAAAGTGCACCATGCATATCACCCAAACATACAGAACAAACTTCTGCACGCCATGGATCCAAATAAGCTGAACACACCCGAGTATGCAATCTTCTAAAAACCACTGTCTCCTTTTATTTTCGCATTTCTTTTTCTGCCCGTGCACCAAAAACTGATCCGTACACTGCTTTTTTTTTTTTGGAATCTGCACAGCTTCCTTAGACCACGAGATGTACGTCCCAAATCCCAATTAGCCAAAAATAACCATGCAGCACTTCGCCTGGGAGAGTCCACACACGATGGAGAAACAACGTGCATCTGCTGGACTCTTGCACGCCTTCTCTCCTGAACCGATCTGACACAAGAACCAGCACATGGAGCGGCAGTGCCGGCCAGCAGCAAGCGGCAGTGCCGGCCACGCCGGAAGTGCCGGCCATGCAGGGCCGGCAGTGCCGGCCTTCCGACGGATCTGCTCTTCGTCCTCGCGCAAACCTGGCTGATTTTCGCGATTTTTGCACTTCCTCGCGACCCAACAACAAACCAATCTACACCGTGATCAACCTAGCGCTCTGATACCAAGATGATACGGAGACTTGGCCCGATCTTTCACGGTGCACCTCCATGATCCATAGGATCTGATAATTCTCCTAACCACATGTGCAATACACGCAGCCTGAAGATGGGGAACGCCAATCCGGCGAGCAACTCGACGAAGAACGCCGAACCTCTTGCAGAATAGACACGCCAAGCTCGATAACCCTCGACAGTTCAAGGACCTTCTCGCACGCATGATCACCCTTGACAGATTCAAGAACTCTCACACCTTTATTGATAGATAACTGGACGAACGTCCGAGACGCCGTCACACACGCCGATCCCATAGGAACGGAGATAACTGAACTCGAGGTTCTACATATTCTGGATTCAATCTAATCTCCCCTAACCCTAGCCGTGCCATCTCCTTATATGAGGGGGAGGTGGCCGGCCAGCCCCTATTGGGCTGGGGCGCCCCACTATGGGCCTAGCTCTAGTTGGGTTGGACAGGCCCAAACCCAACAGACACTCTAATAACCCTAATTTGGCCCACAACATGACCTGGCTACATTATTATTTCCTAATAACAAGATTATGATAAAATACTGGTACAACCTTAGACTTATTCATCATATCAATGGCCGTCCTAGTGTACCAGGCCTGGATATCCATATATGGGTCCTAATGATGAGGATATCCAGGCCTGGTACACTAGGACAGCCATTGATACGATATATGGGTCTAAGGTTGTACCAGTAGTTAATTATAATCTTGTTATTAGGAATTAATAATGTAGCCAGGTCATGCTGTGGGCCATCTAGGGTTATTAGTAGAGTCTATTTGACTTGGGCCTGTCCAAGTCAAATTAGGGTTAGGCCCATGAGTGGGCGCCCCAACCCAATAGGGGTTGGCCGGCCACCCTCCCCCTCATATAAGTGGAGGTGGGGCGGCTAGGGTTAGGGGACCAGCTTTAGATTGAAATCAAAATAATGTAGAACCTCGAGTTCAGTTATCTCCGTTCCTATGGGATCGGCGTGCGTGACGGCGTCTCGGACGTTCGTCCCGTTATCTAATAAAGATATGAGAGTTCTTGAGTTGTCAAGAGTGATCGTGTGTTCTCGGAGGTCCTTGAATCTGTCAAGGGTAGTCGAGCTTTTTGGTGTGTCTATTCTGCTTGAGGTTCGGCGTTCTTCGTCGAGTTGCTCGCCGGATTGGCGTTCCCCATCTCCAGGTTGCGTGTATTGCTCACGTGGTTGGGAGAATTATCAGGTCCTATGGATCATGGAGTTGCACCGTGAAAGATCGGGCCAAAACCCCGTATCATCTTGGTATCAGAGCGCTAGGTTGATCACGGTGCGTTTTGTTTGTTGTTCGTCATCGTTTTTCTCGATTTGGAGTGGATACCATTGGGTACGTCGCCGCCATATTGTTGGTGAAGATCGAGGAAGCCTTCGTTCATGCGGAGGAGGAGGCGGAAGCAAGGAAGAGGAAGGAGGAGCGCTACCAGAGGTCTGCCATGGCAGAGTTTCGTCAAAAATCTGTGCCGCGGCAGCAAATTTCGCAAGGAAGAAGACAGATCCGTCCGATCCGGTTCGCCGCCCGGCCGACCGGATCCACAACCGGGCGGGCCGGTCCCACGTCCGGCCAACCGGGCGCCAACCGGCTGGCGCCGCGACCGGTTACCAGGCCGGTCAACCGGGCCCCAGGCCGGCTGGGCCGGTTCCCAGGCCGGTCAGACCGGGCTCTGGGCCGGTTTGGCTGGCGTCCGACCGTTTCGGCGTGTAGTCCTGCGGTACTACCGGCGTCCAGACCTGCAGCGTTTCGATGTTGTTGTTGTTTGTTCGTCGTGGAAGGAAGTTTGCTCTTCAAGAAGGACGACATTGGTGTTCAGAAGGGTGCATACCTGGTTGTGTTCAGTTTATTTGGATCTATGGCGTGCAGGAATTTGTTCTGTGTGTCTTGGGTGATATGCATGTTGCACTTTCAGTTTGTATTTGGAGGATGCCTGTGTCTCCATCAGGTTGATGGCGTCGAAGACCAAAGGGGCGCCAAGGGCAAGTCAAGCTAGTCGAGAGGGAGGATGTGGTGTGGAAGACTGGCGAGGCTTGAGGATGACGATCGGTGATGTTCTTATCTGATTACCCTTTTTCTAGCAGACCCTCACGCGTTGGGGACAACGCTTCTTGAAGAAGGGGAGAATGATGAGGATATCCAGGCCTGGTACACTAGGACAGCCATTGATACGATATATGGGTCTAAGGTTGTACCAGTAGTTAATTATAATCTTGTTATTAGGAATTAATAATGTAGCCAGGTCATGCTGTGGGCCATCTAGGGTTATTAGTAGAGTCTATTTGACTTGGGCCTGTCCAAGTCAAATTAGGGTTAGGCCCATGAGTGGGCGCCCCAACCCAATAGGGGTTGGCCGGCCACCCTCCCCCTCATATAAGTGGAGGTGGGGCGGCTAGGGTTAGGGGACCAGCTTTAGATTGAAATCAAAATAATGTAGAACCTCGAGTTCAGTTATCTCCGTTCCTATGGGATCGGCGTGCGTGACGGCGTCTCGGACGTTCGTCCCGTTATCTAATAAAGATATGAGAGTTCTTGAGTTGTCAAGAGTGATCGTGTGTTCTCGGAGGTCCTTGAATCTGTCAAGGGTAGTCGAGCTTTTTGGTGTGTCTATTCTGCTTGAGGTTCGGCGTTCTTCGTCGAGTTGCTCGCCGGATTGGCGTTCCCCATCTCCAGGTTGCGTGTATTGCTCACGTGGTTGGGAGAATTATCAGGTCCTATGGATCATGGAGTTGCACCGTGAAAGATCGGGCCAAAACCCCGTATCATCTAATGATGAGGATATCCAGGCCTGGTACACTAGGACAGCCATTGATACGATATATGGGTCTAAGGTTGTACCAGTAGTTAATTATAATCTTGTTATTAGGAATTAATAATGTAGCCAGGTCATGCTGTGGGCCATCTAGGGTTATTAGTAGAGTCTATTTGACTTGGGATATCCGGGCCTGGTACTCTAGGACAGCCATTGATATGATATTTGGGTCTAAGGTTGTACCAGTAGTTTATTATAATCTTGTTATTAGGAGATAATAATGTAGCCAGGTCATGCTGTGGGCCATCTAGGGTTTTAATAGAGTCTGTTTGACTTGGGCATGTCCAAGTCGAACTAGGTTAGGCCCAATAAGGGGGCCGGCCGGCCAGCTCTCCCTCTCATATAAGGAGATGGCACGGCTAGGGTTTAGCTAAGAACAAGTTTAGTCTAAAAGTTTAGGGTTTCCCTATAGCGTGTAATCACGTGTATCATCCCTCCGGGGGTACGGCGCTGCCGTTATCTATATTATCCGCTGCGAAGGTTCTTGTGTTCATCAAGGATTGTCTAGCTCTTGGTTTGAGGCGTATCGTTCATCGATCCGTTGCTTGCTGGATTCGTTCCCTCTTCTCCAGGCTGCGTTCATCGCGTTGTTGGGAGGATTCTCTACCCCAGGTTCTCACTGTGAAAGATCGGGCATCAACTTAGGTGGATTGGCTAGGATCCACCGTATCATGTGGTATCAGCTTTCTGGGTTGCTCACGGCGAGGTGTTGTTGATCGATCTCTTTGATCGGGTTGCATCGGAGAAGTTTGGCTCTAAGATCGGAGGAGTTTGGCTCTCGGTCGAAGGAGGTTGGTTGGAGGAAGTTTGGCATAGTTTGGTGAAGTTTGGAGGTCATCCATGGCTGTTTCGGAGGTCAAAATCGCGAAAAATCGCGACCGGAATCGGGAAGAAGACGAAATTTCGCGACCAGGAAAAATCCGGTCGGAAATCCGGTCAACCGGGCCACAGACCGGGCAGCCCGGCGTGGGGGCCGGTCAACCGGGCGGCAAACCGGGAAGTTCGCAAAAATTCGTCCGGTTGTGTTCCGGTGCGATGTATCCGGTTGGCGACCGGTCAACCGGACCCGTGACCGGGCAGGCCGGTCTGGAGGTCGGTCTAACCGGGCCCTGGGCCGAGTGGGCTCCGACTGCTGCGGTTTTTTCTCCGGCGGTTTCTCCTGTTGCTCCTGTTTCATCTCCGGCGATGCTACTTGAGGCTACTACTGTTCTTGCATTGTCTTCAGACGATAAGCTTGGCATACGGTGTTCGCGTGACATGAAATCTAGTAAGGTTTTCAATGACTATCTGGATTGCTTGAAGGGAGAACAACGTCCGCCATCCCGTCTTCGTTGGTATTTACACCGTCTTGCGACAGTTCAGGAATATGAAGATTGGGAGAGGAACATGGAGTTGGGTTTTGCTCGATGCCGCACATACAAAAGGAAGTTCAATAGTTCTTATGCCTTTTATCTTGCTATACGGCGTGTGGACGAGGCATTGGAACGTGACTGGGAGGATGCGGTGGACAGAGGTGAATTTGCTGAAACTTGGGAGGATTACAAAACTTTTCTTCGTGCTGGTTTTGTGTTACCATACATGGAAGAGAGTGAGCAGTCATCCCGAGTTGTACATGCAATAGAGAAAGTGGACAAGTGCATAGTTCCTATTCCGGAGATTGTTCCACTACCAACAGTCACTACGATCGAGGTGAAATCTTCAGACGAGATGAAACCTGGCTCTGATACCAAGAGCACTATTGTGACTATTGAGGAGGATGTACCATTGAGCGGGCTGAATATGCAACTCAAGAAGGTACAAGATGATGCTTGCAAGGCAATTGACAAGGTTCAGCGGTGGAGTTTGTTTCAGACTCAGTGCATTATAAAGGGCAAAGCTTGCAAGTTGATGGTTGATGGTGGTAGCTGTACTAATGGCATTAGCAAGGCGATGGTGGCAGCGTTGGGGTTGTCTACATGGCGTCTTCCTGAACCTAAGCGTCTTGAGTGGTTGAATAGCTGTGGTATGCTGAAGATTACTCACAAGGTGCGTGTGCCATTTATAGTTGATGATTATGTTGATGAGATCGATTGCGATGTGTTGCCATTGGAGGTGTGTGGATTGCTACTTGGGCGTCCTTGGCAGTATGATTGTAATGTGACACATGCTGGGCGAGCAAATACATATTCTTTTATGCATGGTGGCAAACAGCGGACTTTGAAGCCTATGGGTGATGATCATATCAAGTCCGATGTGGAGTTAGTGGTGCGTAAAGAGAAGTTGCACAAGACTAAAGTGCAGCAAGAAGTGCATGATGTTCCGACCATTGATGTTGGTGTTGTTTCAGCCATGCCTGTAGATGACAAGACAGTTCTTGTTGGTGACAAGCCGGATGAAGCTACACTTGTTGTTGATGTGGATGTTGCAGCATGTGCTACAGTTCCAGTTTGTGTTGATGCTAGTATGCAGACTGATGATGTTTGTGCTGATGATGTTCCAGTACATATGGCGCAAATGCGCGTGGGAGGAGTGGGAGGCGAGAAGGTTCGACAAACCAGTGTTGATGGGGTTTCCACCCGGTGCCAGGGCCGGCCGACCGGCTCCAGGACCGGCCGGGCCGGTCAGCCGACCGGTCAACCGGCGCCCAGACCGGCTGTGGCGCAGCGCGTCAGTGGAGACAGTGGGCAGCGGCACTACCGTGCTCGGTATACTGCAGTCCAGTTTTCCGCGACACCGCGGATGCATCGAGGCAAGGATGGATGTGTGAGACATTTATGTGGCCCAGGCATTACACATCTTATGCAGGGTCATGTTCAGCGACACAGGGTTCCATCAATACCTCGTAAGAAGAAGGAATTGGCGCCAAAGGCCAAGCTCATATGGAGAAGAAAGGAGGCGCCAAGTGCTGTATCAAGTCGAGAAGGCCGCGAGGGAGGATGTGGTGTGGAAGGCAAGCAAGACTTGAGGACGGCGAGGACGTGTCATATTCATATCACGTCACCTTTTTCCAGAAGACCCTCACGCGTTGGGGACAACGCTTCTTGAAGAAGGGGAGAGATGATATGGATATCCGGGCCTGGTACTCTAGGACAGCCATTGATATGATATTTGGGTCTAAGGTTGTACCAGTAGTTTATTATAATCTAGTTATTAGGAGATAATAATGTAGCCAGGTCATGCTGTGGGCCATCTAGGGTTTTAATAGAGTCTGTTTGACTTGGGCATGTCCAAGTCGAACTAGGTTAGGCCCAATAAGGGGGCCGGCCGGCCAGCTCTCCCTCTCATATAAGGAGATGGCACGGCTAGGGTTTAGCTAAGAACAAGTTTAGTCTAAAAGTTTAGGGTTTCCCTATAGCGTGTAATCACGTGTATCATCCCTCCGGGGGTACGGCGCTGCCGTTATCTATATTATCCGCTGCGAAGGTTCTTGTGTTCATCAAGGATTGTCTAGCTCTTGGTTTGAGGCGTATCGTTCATCGATCCGTTGCTTGCTGGATTCGTTCCCTCTTCTCCAGGCTGCGTTCATCGCGTTGTTGGGAGGATTCTCTACCCCAGGTTCTCGCTGTGAAAGATCGGGCATCAACTTAGGTGGATTGGCTAGGATCCACCGTATCATCGCGGGTGGTGGATCGGGCCCGGACAAAAGGGTTTGTGGCCTGCTGGCACCCTTTTTGTCTCGGTTTGAGCCACAAACCGGGATAAAAGGTCCAGGCCTATATATACACAGCCAGCCCCCCATCCCACCTCCCTACATTTTTTTCCTTGGTGGTGAAAGGTGGAGGTTTATGCTTGTTTTTTTTCTTCTTCATGTGCACAAGAGGTGTTTGATGAAATGTTTCTGAGGATGCTACTTGATTTTATTTAATAAGATTTCTCCTCTTTTTGGTCCTAAAAGGTTAGCAACTATTTTATCATATATATAGTTCGCACAATACTACTTTTAGCATGGTGATTGCATTTGATACATAATTGTACTTATGGTGCAGATGAGTCATCCATGGACGTAATGTAACCGATGCGATCCCGCTTTCAGAGAGGGTGTGAGATCTTTTCTGCTTGTGGCCGAGGCCAACAAGTCGAAGCAAGATTTTATTTGCTGCCCATGTCTAAAATGTAAGAATGAGAAGGAATACTCTTGCTCAAGAGACATTCAGAGCCACCTGCTTCAGCACGGATTCATGTCCGCTATAATGTTTGGACCAAGTACGGAGAAGAAGGGGTTATGATGAAAGACGGCGATGACGAAGATAACGATGACAACTACTGATCTATGTTCTCTGAATACGATGATACCGTAATGGAAGAAAATGAAGAAGAATGAGGTGAAGAACGGGCACCAGATGAGCCTGGTGATGATGATCTTCGTCAGGCCATTTCTGATGCAAGGAGAGACTGTGTCACAAATAAGGAGAGGTTGCAGTTCGACAAGATGTTAGAGGACCACCAAAAATTGTTGTACCCAGGTTGTGAAGCTGGGCAAAAAAGCTGGGTAGCATATTGGAATTGCTGAAATGGAAGGCAGAGGCCGGTGTGACTGACTCGGGATTTGAATTTTTTTTATAATATTAAAGAAGCTGCTTCAAGAAAGAACGAATTTATCGCCAGTATGTATGAAGCAAAGAAGCTTGTCTGCCCTCTAGGATTAGATATGCAGAAGATATATGCATACATTAATGACTGTATCCTCTACCGGAGTGAGAAGTACGAGAATTTGAATAAATGCTCGATATGTGGTGCATTGCGACTATAAGATCAGAAGAGATGACCCTGGTGATGTTGAGGACGAGCCACCTAGAAAGAGGGGTTCCTGCGAAGGTGATGTGGTATGCTCCCATAATACCACGGTTGAAACGTTTGTTCAGAAACAAAGAGCATGCCAAGTTGTTGCGATGGCACATGGAAGAACGTAAGAAAGACGCGATATTGAGGCACCCCGCTGATGGTCGGCAGTGGAGAAATATCGAGAGAGAGTTCCCGGATTTTGCAGGTGAGGCAAGGAACTTATGGTTTGGTCTAAGTACAGATGGCATGAATCCTTTTGGGGAGCAGAGCTGCAGTCACAACACCTGGCCCATAACTCTATGTATCTACAACCTTCCTCATTGGTTGTGCACGAAGTGGAAGTTCATTATGATGCCAGTGCTTATCCAAGGCCCAAAGCAACCCGACAACGATATTGATATGTAACTAAGGCCATTAGTTGATGAACTTTTGGAGTTGTGGGCTAAACCAGGTGTACGTGTGTGGGATGAGCACACCGAACAAGAATTTGACCTACAAGCGTTGCTATTCGTAACCATCAATGATTTGCCTGCTCTTAGTAACATTTCAGGACAGATGAACAAGGGATACAATGCATGCACACACTGTTTAGATGAGACGGAAAGTAAATATTTGGAAAAAGTAGGAAAAATGTGTACCTGTACAATCGTCGTTTTGTTCCGCGCAGGCATGCCTTAAGGAAAAAAGGCAAGCATTTGAATTGGAAGGCAGAACCCCGTCAGAAGCCTATCCCCCGTAGTGGTGCTGATGTATTTGCATGTTCAAGGATTTAAATGTTATCTTTGGAAAGGGTCCAGGCAGTCGACATGTTCCGAATGACGCTGACGGACACGCGCCCATGTGGAAGAAGAAATCTATATTTTAGGAGCTAGAATATTGGAAAGTCATGGCAGTCTGCTCTGCAATCAACGTGATGCACCTGACCAAGAATCTTTGTGTGAATATTCTAGATTTCCCGGGCGTGTATGGGAAGACAAAAGATACAACAGAGGCACGAGAGGACCAGCAACGTCATAAAGGATGAGACGGCAATCATCCAGGGCAGTTTCAAGGGCCTGCCAGCTACGCTCTTACCAAAGAAGAGAAGGAAATCTTTTTTAAGCCCTATTTAGTATCAAGGTTCCGTCTGGTTTCTCGTCGAATATAAAGGAAATAGTAAATATGAAGGAGAAAAAAATTCCAGAACCTAAATTCTCATGACTGCCACGTGCTTATGACACAATTGCTTCCGGTAGCATTGAGGGGACTTCTACCAGAAAATGTTCGACTAGCCATTGTGAAGATATGTGCATTCCTCAATGCAATTTCTCAGAAGGTAATGGATCAGGAAACTTTGTCAGGGTTACAGGTTGATGTGGTCGAATGTCTTGTCAGCTTCGAGTTGTTGTTCCCACCATCCTTCTTCAATATTATGATGCACCTCCTAGTTCACCTAGTTGATGAGATTAGAATTCTCGGTCCTTGTCGTCGTGGTGGAACGGTAGATGCCATAGGATGGCTTAAGTTGGGGCCGAATGTTTGCTAGAGGATTCGGGAGAGGGTTTGTGTTACAGGGAAAGTGAAAAAGAAACCGGATTGTATTGATGAGCTTAGCCAAATGGCCAGAGGTTGAAGACAGTACGGTACAATTTCCCTCTAGATTCTCTCTCTCTTCGTTGTTGTCCGTCCCGCGCAGGGGTGTGCCCCCTATCCTTATATAGGGGAGAGGGTGGCTTACAAGGGGAGAAACCCTAATGGAATCTAGGATAAGCTAAGCTACTTTATAAAGCTACTTTGGCCCAGCTGCCACCGGTTCTGACTTTAATCAGGGACTGATGACCTCGTCCGGTATCTTTTGCGTCATCATCTGCTTTGTCGCTAGGGCTTGTTTAAAGTTGTGGCGCTTCGCTCATCCTTGTCCTCTAGCCCTTGATGGAATCTTTGACCAAAGTGCCGACAGGCTACAGTAACCAAGGTACCGGGAAACCGGTACCTTTCCTTCTGAACTCCGGTACCTTTGAACTTAGCAACACAAACCCAGAGAGCCAGTATCTTGGTACACTACAAGGGAAAGGCCTACTGCCGGCGCACCTAATTGGCCTATTGCCGGCGCACCAAAGCCCGCCGGTGCGAACGGGCCGGTGATAACTGGGCATTGCCGGCGCGACTGGGTGTTCGCCGGCGGTAAGGCATCTACTGCCGGCGCACCGGCCCTGATTCGCCGGCAACTAACCTATTCCACTGGCGCACGTGCAGCTGCACCGGCAGTAGGGATGCCAGCACTGGCGCGTGCCTTGTGTGCCGGTAGTAGGGCATGTAGGTGTGTCGGCAGTAGTACTCGAATATACAATTTTATAGCTTTTTTCCAGCGTATTACAATGCATATTTGCAAATTTATACAGTAGTACATGCAATATGAGAAGCACATATAGAGCCAAGTCTCATTTCGGTATCAATACACAAATACGCAAGTATCGTTTCGAAATGTTGATTCATACAACACATGTGCATATGCAACATCGAACGACGAAGTTTCATAAAGTTACAAGTCTCGGTACATAGTTGTCATACACCTCACAATATAGCTACTAACCTAAACTACAATCACACAGAACATGACCAACATGGTCACGATGAGCATCATCACGAAGGCCATGGTCTTCATCCGGTTCCTCCTCATGTCCCTCCTCTCTCCCGCTAGATAACGCGTGTATCTTCCTTCCGCCTCCACCCTAGTGGGGTATCCCTTGTAGCTGTTGCCGCTAAAGCGGTGCACCTGTCTCCGACAGTCCTCCCAGTCATCGTAGACTCCAGTAACCCTCTCCTTGTACAGGACATATGTCATCGGCATCTCCATGCACAAGACAAATAAAACGTCAGTACCAATGCAATTAACAAGTGCCAACTCAAATAAGAGACAAGTAGTATGAACTAAATAGCATGTGCCTCATACTTTGTTGGTCGAAACAAGTATTAACATTCAGCGATGGGGTCAGCGAGGCCAGGTAGGATGCACAAGAGATTGATATTTGTGCCATCGCACCAGGCTCACTGGCCCCACCCCAGAGTGTACAAGTGACCAAACATTCTAATCATCGGCCAACACAATTAAGAAGTGCCAACTCAAATATAAGACAAGTAGTACGAAGTAAATAGCATGTGCCTCATACTTTGTCGGTCGAAACAAATATTAACATCCAGGGATGGAGTCAGTGAGGCTAGGTAGGATGCACAATAGATTTATATTTGTGGCCATAACACCAAGACTCACTGGCTCCACCCCCGAGTGTACGAGTGACCAAACATTCTAATCATCGGCGAACTCCAAATACGAGGCAAGTAAGGGTCGAGTAAATGCAAATAATGATTAAGGTACACACGCCATAATCTTGAAATATATAGCAAAGTAAATGAAACTATAGACACAGGTTCATATGCACATCCATACAAGCTAAATAAAGGCGACAAGTCGATTCTATCGGAATATATAGCAATTATTAAATTACGGAAGTTCGTGGACATATCGTTCAAGCTTTAGCAATAGAGTTCCCGTCGTAGGATCAGGTTGTACGCCTAGGGGGGAATGGACGGCAGCCCCCAAGCGAGTTGAGCGGCCTCTCATGACGCGACATCTCCAAGCAGAGTTCTATCTCGTCATTAGGTGGTAGACCGTAGCCGTAGAAGAACTCGCCAGACCTATTGTTGACATCCTACAGGATTATCGTGCAAATCAACTGTTGGATGCAACCCCAGTTCTTTCTCAGCTCTCTATCAGGGACATCCGCCATGTTTGCAAACCTGTTTCTGAGAGTCTCTGGCAGCAACATGTCATCTGCTTACTATATGTACTTCTGCATTTGAAAGATGGCGTACCACGCATCCATCCCATTGTCTTCCTTCGATTGCTTGAGGCAGGCGAAGTTGGTTGTGTGGGTTAAGACCAAGCCTCCTCAGGATTTCCTCTCTACTTTGAGGGGGCCTGCCTTGTTGGCGAAGCCGGTGAGAGCATCATTGAGAAGGGCCTTGATGTGGGCGTAGTCTTTCTTGTGGTCCCTACCCGAGTCGAGATAGACTGCATGCGAGTGTTGCGGGTGCACGACGATGAGGGTGCAGAGCTTGTCTCTGCGGAAAACACACGGATTAACCTTTGCAAATGCAAATGGAGATATAGGATAGAATGGTGATGGGGACTAGCGAGTGATTACTTACTCGGGGAAGTAAGGGATGAGAATGCCGCCCTTTTTAATGCTCGCCAGCATGAAATCCTCGACCTGCTGGGTGGCTGATACGTCTCCAACGTATCGATAATTTCTTATGTTCCATGCCACATTATTGATGTTATCTACATGTTTTATGCACACTTTATGTCATATTCGTGCATTTTCTGGAACTAACCTATTAACAAGATGCCGAAGTGCCAGTTCCTGTTTTCTGCTATTTTTGGTTTCAGAAATCCTAGTAACGAAATATTCTCGGAATTGGACGAAATCAACGCCCAGGTTCCTATTTTCACCGGAAGCATCCAGAACACCCGGGAAGGACCAGAGGGGGGGCACTGGGCCCCCAGACCATAGGCCGGCGCGGCCCAGGCCCTGGCCGCGCCGCCCTATGGTGTCGTCGCCCCTTCGACCCTCCTGCGCCGCCTCTTCGCCTATATAAAGCCTCCATCGCGAAAACCCTGATGCGTTCGACGAAACCCACAGAAACCTTCCAGAGCCGCCGCCATCGCGAAGCCAAGATCTGGGGGACAGGAGTCTCTGTTCCGGCACGCTGCCGGAGCGGGGAAGTGCCCCCGGAAGGCTTCTCCATCGACACCGCTGCCATCTCCACCGCCATCTTCATCACCGCTGCTGCTCCCATGAGGAGGGAGTAGTTCTCCATCGAGGCTCGGGGCTGTACCGGTAGCTATGTGGTTCATCTCTCTTCCATGTACCTCAATACAATAATCTCATGAGCTGCTTTACATGATTGAGATTCATATGAGTTTTGTATCACTACTATCTATGTGCTACTCTAGCAAAGTTATTAAAGTAGTTTTATTCCTCCTGCACGTGTGTAAAGGTGACAGTGTGTGCACCGTGTTAGTACTTGGTTTATGCTATGATCATGATCTCTTGTAGATTGCGAAGTTAACTATTGCTATGATAATATTGATGTGATCTATTCCTCCTACATATGCATGAAGGTGACAGTGTGCATGCTATGTTAGTACTTGGTTTAATCTGTTGATCTATCTTACACTATAAGGTTACTAAAATATGAACAAATTGTGGAGCTTGTTAACTCCGGCATTGAGGGTTCGTGTAATCCTACGCAATGCGTTCATCATCCAACAAAAGTGTAGAGTATGCATTTATCTATTCTGTTATGTGATCAATGTTGAGAGTGTCCACTAGTGAAAGTGTAATCCCTAGGCCTTGTTCCTAAATACTGCTGCGTTACTACTGCTTGTTTACTGTTTTACTGTGTTACTACTGCTGCAATACTACCACCATCAACTACACGCCAGCAAGCTATTTTCTGGCACCGTTGCTACTGCTCATATATATTCATACCACCTGTATTTCACTATCTCTTCGCCGAACTAGTGCACCTACTAGGTGTGTTGGGGACACAAGAGACTTCTTGCTTTGTGGTTGCAGGGTTGCATGAGAGGGATATCTTTGACCTCTTCCTCCCTGAGTTCGATAAACCTTGGGTGATCCACTTAAGGGAAAACTTGCTGCTGTTCTACAAACCTCTGCTCTTGGAGGCCCAACACTGCTCTGAGGAAAGGAGGGGGAACGTAGACATCAAGCATATTTTACTGCGCCGTTCTTGCCGGGAGGAAAGGTAAAAGGTACTCACACTCCGTATCTCGGCTACTAAGCTATTTTCCGGCGCTGTAAGTACTCGAAGCTATTTCCTTTAGATCCTGCAATTGCAACTTTTTGTTTCTTGTTTACACTAGTAAGGCATAATGGAAAACATCTGTGAGCTTTTTATTCTATTTCCTGAGTCAAGACATGAATGGTTTAATGCGAAAATTAAAAAACCCATGGAATCTTATTTGCATGCTAGTAGCAATGATATTAGTATGAACGCTTTGAACACCATTGTTGCTAATGATATGGAAAATTCTAAGCTTGGGGAAGCTGGCTTTGATGAGCATGATATTTTTAGTCCCCCAAGTATTGAGGAGAAAATTTTCTTTGATGATACTTTGCCTCCTATTTATGATGATTATAATGATATTGGTCTTTTAGTGCCGCCTACTATGGAGAGTAATTTTTATGATGATAATATTATGCCTCCTACACTTGATGAGAATAATAATGATAGCTACTTTGTTGAATTTGCTCCTACTACAATTAATAAGAATAACTATGCTTATGTTGGGAGTAGTAATAATTTTATGCATGAGACTCATGATAAGAATGCTTTATGTGATAGTTATATTGTTGAGTTTGCTCATGACACTACTGAAAGTTATATGAGAGAGGAAAATATGGTTGTAGAAATTTTCATGTTACTAAAACACCTCTCTATGTGCTGAAATTTTTGAAGCTATACTTGTTTTATCTTCCTATGCTTGTTACTTTGCTCTTCATGAACTTGTTTATTTACAAGATTCCTATGCATAGGAAGCATGTTAGACTTAAAGGTGTTTTGAATTTGCCTCTTGATGCTCTCTTTTGCTTCAACTACTATTTCTTGCGAGTGCATCATTAAAACTGCTGAGCCCATCTTAATGGCTATAAAGAAAGAACTTCTTGGGAGATAACCCATGTGTTATTTTGCTACAGTAATTTATTTTATATTTGTGTCTTGGAAGTTGTTTACTACTGTAGCAACCTCTCCTTATCTTAGTTTTGTGTCTTGTTGTGCCAAGTAAAGTCTTTGATAGTAAAGTCAATACTAGATTTGGATTACTGCGCAGAAACTGTTTTCTTGCTGTCACGAATCTGGGCAAAATTCTCTGTAGGTAACTCAGAAAATTATGCCAATTTACGTGAGTGATCCTCAGATATGTACGCAACTTTCATTCAATTTGAGCATTTTCATCTGAGCAAGTCTGGTGCCTTTTTAAAATTCGTCTTTATGGACTGTTCTGTTTTGACAGATTCTGCCTTTTATTTCGCATTGCTTCTTTCGCTGTGTTGGGTGGATTTCTTTGTTCCATTACCTTCCAGTAGCTTTGAGCAATGTCCAGAAGTGTTAAGAATGATTGTGTCACCTCTGAACATGTGAGTTTTTGATTATGCATTAACCCTCTAATGAGTTTGTTTCGAGTTTGGTGTGAAGGAAGTTTTCAAGGGTCAAGAGAGGAGGATGATATACTATGATCAAGAAGAGTGAAAGCTCTAAGCTTGGGGATGCCCCGGTGGTTCACCCCTGCATATATCAAGAAGACTCAAGCGTCTAAGCTTAGGGATGCCCAAGGCATCCCCTTCTTCATCGACAACATTATCAGGTTCCTCCCCTGAAACTATATTTTTATTCCATCACATCTTATGTGCTTTGCTTGGAGCGTCGGTTTGTTTTTGTTTTTTGTTTTGTTTGAATAAAATGGATCCTAGCATTCACTTTATGGGAGAGAGACACGCTCCGCTGTAGCATATGGACAAGTATGTCCTTAGGCTCTACTCATAATATTCATGGCGAAGTTTCTTCTTCGTTAAATTGTTATATGGTTGGAATTGGAAAATGATACATGTAGTAATTGCTATAAATGTCTTGGGTAATGTGATACTTGGCAATTATTGTGCTCATGTTGAAGCTCTTGCATCATATACTTTGCACCTATTAATGAAGAAATACATAGAGCATGCTAAAATTTGGTTTGCATAATTGGTCTCTCTAAAGTCTAGATAATTTCTAGTATTGAGTTTGAACAACAAGGAAGACGGTGTACAGTCTTATAATGTTTTCAATATGTCTTTTATGAGAGTTTTGCTGCACCGGTTCATCCTTGTGTTTGTTTCAAATAACCTTGCTAGCCTAAGCCTTGTATTGAGAGGGAATACTTCTCATGCATCCAAAATCCTTGAGCCAAACACTATGCCACTTGTGTCCACCATACCTACCTACCACATGGTATTTCTCCGCCATTCCAAAGTAAACTGCTTGAGTGCTACCTTTAAAATTTCTATTCTTCACCTTTACAATATATAGCTCATGGGACAAATAGCTTAAAAAACTATTGTGGTATTGAATATGTACTTATGCACTTTATCTCTTATTAAGTTGCTTGTTGTGCGATAACCATGTTTCTGGGGACGCCATCAATTATCTTTGTTGAATATCATGTGAGTTGCTATGCATGTTCGTCTTGTCTGAAGTAAGGGTGATTTATCATGATCAAATGGTTTGAGTATGCATATTGTTAGAGAAGAACATTGGGCCGCTAACTAAAGCCATGATCCATGGTGGAAGTTTCAGTTTGGACAACAAACCTCAATCTCTTATGAGAATATTATCTGTTGTTGAATGCTTATGCATTAAAGAGGAGTCCATTATCTGTTGTCTATGTTGTCCCGGTATGGATGTCTAAGTTGAGAATAATCAAAAGCGAGAAATCCAATGCGAGCTTTCTCCTTAGACCTTTGTACAGGCGGCATAGAGGTACCCCTTTGTGACACTTGGTTGAAACATGTGCTATGCTATGATAATCCATGTAAATCCAAGCTAATTAGGACAAGGTGCGGGCACTATTAGTATACTATGTATGAGGCTTGCAACTTGTAGGATATAATTTACATAACTCATATGCTTTATTACTACCGTTGACAAAATTGTTTCTTGTTTTCAAAACCAAAGCTCTAGCACAAATATAGCAATCAATGCTTCCCTCTGCGAAGGGCCTTTTCTTTTACTTTTATGTTGAGTCAGTTTACCCATTTCTCTCTATCTTAGAAGCAAACACTTGTGTTAACTGTGCATTGATCCTTACATACTTGCTTATTGCACTTGTTATATTGCTTTGCATTGACAACTATCCATGAGGTATACATGTTACAAGTTGAAAGCAACCGCTGAAACTTCATCTTCCTTTATGTTGCTTCATTCCTTTACTATGAATTTATTGCTTTATGAGTTAACTCTTATGCAAGACTTATTGATGCTTGTCTTGAAGTACTATTCATGAAAAGTCTTTGCTTTATGATTCACTTGTTTACTCATGTCATATACATTGTTTTGATCGCTGCATTCACTACATATGCTTTACAACTAGTATGATCAAGATTATGATGGCATGTCACTCCAGAAATTATCTGTGTTATCGTTTTACCTGCTCGGGACGAGCAGAACTAAGCTTGGGGATGCTGATACGTCTCCAACGTATCGATAATTTCTTATGTTCCATGCCACATTATTGATGTTATCTACATGTTTTATGCACACTTTATGTCATATTCGTGCATTTTCTGGAACTAACCTATTAACAAGATGCCGAAGTGCCAGTTCCTGTTTTCTGCTGTTTTTGGTTTCAGAAATCCTAGTAACGAAATATTCTCGGAATTGGACGAAATCAATGCCCAGGTTCCTATTTTCACCGGAAGCATCCAGAACACCCGGGAAGGACCAGAGGGGGGGCACTGGGCCCCCAGACCATAGGCCGGCGCGGCCCAGGCCCTGGCCGTGCCGCCCTATGGTGTCGTCGCCCCTTCGACCCTCCTGCGCCGCCTCTTCGCCTATATAAAGCCTCCATCGCGAAAACCCTGATGCGTTCGACGAAACCCACAGAAACCTTCCAGAGCCGCCGCCATCGCGAAGCCAAGATCTGGGGGACAGGAGTCTCTGTTCCGGCACGCTGCCGGAGCGGGGAAGTGCCCCCGGAAGGCTTCTCCATCGACACCGCTGCCATCTCCACCGCCATCTTCATCACCACTGCTGCTCCCATGAGGAGGGAGTAGTTCTCCATCGAGGCTCGGGGCTGTACCGGTAGCTATGTGGTTCATCTCTCTTCCATGTACCTCAATACAATAATCTCATGAGCTGCTTTACATGATTGAGATTCATATGAGTTTTGTATCACTACTATCTATGTGCTACTCTAGCAAAGTTATTAAAGTAGTTCTATTCCTCCTGCACGTGTGTAAAGGTGACAGTGTGTGCACCGTGTTAGTACTTGGTTTATGCTATGATCATGATCTCTTGTAGATTGCGAAGTTAACTATTGCTATGATAATATTGATGTGATCTATTCCTCCTACATATGCATGAAGGTGACAGTGTGCATGCTATGTTAGTACTTGGTTTAATCTGTTGATCTATCTTACACTATAAGGTTACTTAAATATGAACAAATTGTGGAGCTTGTTAACTCCGGCATTGAGGGTTCGTGTAATCCTACGCAATGCGTTCATCATCCAACAAAAGTGTAGAGTATGCATTTATCTATTCTGTTATGTGATCAATGTTGAGAGTGTCCACTAGTGAAAGTGTAATCCCTAGGCCTTGTTCCTAAATACTGCTGCGTTACTACTGCTTGTTTCTTGTTTCTTGTGTTACTACTGCTGCAATACTACCACCATCAACTACACGCCAGCAAGCTATTTTCTGGCACCGTTGCTACTGCTCATATATATTCATACCACCTGTATTTCACTATCTCTTCGCCGAACTAGTGCACCTACTAGGTGTGTTGGGGACACAAGAGACTTGTTGCTTTGTGGTTGCAGGGTTGCATGAGAGGGATATCTTTGACCTCTTCCTCCCTGAGTTCGATAAACCTTGGGTGATCCACTTAAGGGAAAACTTGCTGCTGTTCTACAAACCTCTGCTCTTGGAGGCCCAACACTGTCTACAGGAAAGGAGGGGGAACGTAGACATCAGTGGCAATCGCCCGATCCCCAGCGTTGCAGATGATGCTCTCCCGCATATAGAAGGGGTCCATTATCGCGATGGTCGGCGTCCCCTCCTTAACGATCTGGGAAGACAAGCTAAGAGCAACTAGGCGAACCACACTAAAGTGGAGCATTTGCATGCGAAAAAAGGGTCCATTTATGTTCTTATCTTTTCAAGATAATAGCAAAAAAATATGCATGAGTTATATATGCAAAAAAAAAAAAGAGTTATACATACAAAAAATATTGACAAACACAATTAATATTAGTTATACATAAAATATTAGCCATGACCATATGAGTAGTTATGAATTACACAAAATATGAGTAATACATTGCAAATAAAGTTTTACATCATCGATCGAGAAGAGTGTTTCACTTTCTTCTTGCTTTTCTTACTCGTCGTTGAATAATTTCGCCTCGTGTCGTGACTTCTTCTTTTGAAGGGTCGGCCTGACCTCGGTAGCGTGGTCCTGCTTCTTCTTGTGGTGTATGTTGTGTCTTCGTCCTCGGATTCTTCCATCATTGGGTCTCCGACTTGTCCTTCGAAGTCTTCCTCGTTGGCGACTCCATCCATTCCGATGATTGTCCTCTTGCCTCTCCTCACGATAACACGACTAGTCCTGGATGGGTCGGTTATGAAGAAGCATTGGTGCACGTGTTCTGCCAGTACCCATGGATCATTCTGCGCGGTGGCGTTCGTGGACTTTGATTTGTTGGCTTCAGGTAGAAATATAGTGGTGAAATACCGGTCTTCTTTTGTGACGCTCTTAGCCCATCAGATACAGAACATCGGCACTTTCTGATATGGGGTGGCCCGATCTTCTCAGTAAGCAACGGTGGTGATGATGATCACGGGGTGATGGCAGCGGAGAAACACGACGATGTAGTGGATGATAACTTGTATGACGCAACGAGATCTCTCGGTTGGTCCCTGTCGCCAATGCAACAGCTCTCAACCCTGCAAGATATTCGCAACTCCACACACTTGCGCACGTAGCCGCCGACCACGAAGCGGTAAGTTGCAACCGTCTAATTCCCAATGGAACAGCAGATCACACAAGACTTTTTCAGGATCTACACAATATCAAGCAATATGGTGTAGGGATTCAATAGTTTTGCATAAGCAAACAACTAAGAACTAGGGTTTATCTTAAACGTGGTCTAAAGCAGCTAGGGGGGCGTCCTGGTGACTTATATAGGAGTTCAGGACGACCTCAGGTCGAAAAAATACGAAAATAACCGACCCAGAACAGATCTGGTCGAGACAGACTCGGATTGGTCCGGTTGGCGCCCGGTTGACCGGGCCAGGAACCGGGCTGTCCGGTCTGGGGTCCGGTCGGCCGGGCGCCAACCGGATCGGCCGGTCTGGCGTCTGGTCAACCGGGCGGAAACTGGGAAGTTGCGAGGTTTTCCGGTTTTGATCCGGTACGAGCTTTGCATCCGGTTGGCGCCCGGTCAACCGGGCCAGGGACCGGGCTGGCCGGTCTGGCGGCCGGTCTAACCGGGTGCTGGACCGGCCTGGACGTCTTCTTCTCTTCTTGCGCATGCCTCCCGCTCCACCCTCGCGCGTCCATGAGATATCTTCATGTCCAGCTCCATGTCCAGCTTCACGTCCATCTTGACGTCCGTCTTCATGTCCAGCTGCTCCTCTCCTCCTCGTGCGATGCTCGTCTCCTCTTGATACCTGATGATACATAAGTAATAGGACTTAGGCAGTATAAAGTTCTCATCAATCAAAGTACCGTTTAGAAACAAGTTCACCTGTTGTTTAAGTAGCTTCGCACGAGCCCTTGTAATTGGTCCAATCCGAACTTCATTGGACTTGAGCTTCACAGCAGGTTCATCTTCATCTATCAATGACGGAGGTAGTGGTGTAGTAGGGATGTCCTCATCATCTCCCCCCCCCCTTCAAAAGGCGTCGACCTCGACGCTCCAAGGTCTTCTCCGTCATATGGTGTCAAATCAGCAACATTGAAAGAATTACTGACACCAAACTCATCAACTGGAAGATCTATCGAGTATGCATTATCATTGATCTTGGCAAGCACTTTGTAAGGACCAGCACCACGAGGCTTCAACTTAGACTTCCGCAGCTTCGGGAACCTATCCTTGCGAAAATGTACCCAGACCATATCACCAGGCTTGAACAACATCTCTTTGCGCTTCTTGTTCATCCTTGCAGCATTGCTCTTGCCTTTCTTCTCTATCAACTCTTTAGTCTTCACATGGATCTTACGCACAAAATCTGCCCTCTTGGATGCCTCCATATTAACTCTCTCGTGTATGGGCAAAGGCAACAAGTCAAGTGGAGTAATGGGTTTGAAACCATACACCACCTCAAAAGGACACAACTCCGTGGTAGAATATACCGCCCTGTTGTAAGCAAACTCTACATGCGGCAAACACTCTTCCCACTCCTTCAGGTTCTTCTTGATCATGGATCTAAATAGTTGTGACAATGTTCTATTCACCACCTCAGTTTGACCATCAGTTTGGGGATGACAAGTAGTACTGAACAGCAGCTTTGTCCCTAGCTTTCCCCATAGTGTCTTCCAGAAGTAGCTCATAAACTTCACGTCACAATTAGAAACAATAGTCTTCGGGACTCCATGTAGTCGAACAATCTCCCTGAAAAATATGTTAGCAATATGCGACGCATCGTCGCTTTTGTGGCAGGCAATAAAGTGTGACATCTTAGAAAATCTGTCCACTACCACAAATATAGAATCATGGCCTCTCTTAGTACGCGGCAAACCCAACACAAAATCCATACTTATATCCTCCCATGGTGTAGTAGGTGCCGGTAAAGGAGTATACAAACCGTGAGGCTTCAGCTTGGACTTGGACTTGTTGCAAGTAATGCATCTCCTCACATACCTGTCCACATCCCGCCTCATCTTTGGCCAATAAAAGTGATCAGCGAGCATGAGTAGCATCTTCTCACACCCAAAGTGACCCATCAAACCTCCAGCATGTGATTCCTGCAATAAGAGCAAACGCACAGACGATTCTGGAACACATAGTTTGTTAGCTCGAAACAAGAACCCATCATGTATGTGATATTTTTCCCATGCTTTACCAAGAGCACATAAGCGATATGGTTCAGCAAAATCATGATCAGTAGCATATAAATCACATAGTACTTCTAATCCAGGAATTTTAACATCAAGTTGAGTTAATAGCATATTCTTCCTAGATAGAGCATCAGCAACAATATTATCTTTTCCCTTCTTATGTTTGATAATGTATGGAAAAGACTCAATGAACTCAACCCACTTAGCAAGACGCTTATGCAAAGTAGATTGAGCTTTCAGGTATTTTAAAGTTTCATGATCAGAATGTATGATAAATTCTTTTGGCCACAAATAATGTTGCCAAACCTCAAGAACTCTAATTAAAGCATACAATTCTTTATCATATATAGGATAGTTCAACTTAGCACCAGACAGTTTCTCAGAAAAATATGCAATTGGGCGACCCTCTTGCATCAACACACCACCAATTCCAATACCACTATCATCACATTCAATCTCAAATTGCTTATTGAAATCAGGAAGTGCAAGCAACAGTGCAGAAGTTAACAATCTCTTAAGTTCATCAAAAGCATGATCTTGGGCTGCGCCCCACTCAAAAATAACACCCTTTTAAGTCAAGTCATTCAAAGGTGCAGCAATAGTACTAAAGTTGGGCACAAAACGGCGATAAAACCCAACTAGACCATGAAAACTTCTTACTTGACTCACATTCATGGGAGTAGGCCAATATTGAATAGCTTCAATTTTAGACACATCTACTTCTACTCCATGCTTAGAAACAACATAACCCAGAAATATGACCTTATCTTTGCAAGATGTGCACTTCTCAAGATTACCATAGAGTTTATTATCACGCAACACTTGCAAAACATGTCAAATATGTATAGTATGATCCGATTCATTGCGGCTGTAAATTAATATGTCATCAAAATACACAACCACAAACTTGCCAATAAATTCACGCAAAACATGGTTCATCAGTCTCATGAAAGTGCTAGGTGCATTAGTCAAACCAAAAGGCATTACTAACCACTCATATAAACCAAATTTTGTTTTAAAGGCTGTTTTCCACTCATCCCCTTCTTTCATCCTAATTTGATGATAACCACTATGCAAATCAATTTTAGAGAACACAGCAGCACCACTCAATTCATCTAGCATATCTTCTAAACGGGGAATAGGGTGACGATATCGAATAGTGATATTGTTTATAGCTCTACAATCTACGCACATACGCCATGTACCATCTTTCTTAGGAACTAGAATAACATGAACAGCACAAGGACTAAGGCTTATGCGGATACAACCTTTGTCGAGTAGCGCTTGTACTTGCTTCTGTATCTCCTTCGTTTCTTCGGGGTTCGTTCTATATGGTGCCCGATTGGGTAGCGAAGCTCTGGGAATCAAGTCGATTTGATGCTCAATACCTCGCAATGGTGGAAGTCCTGCGGGTACCTCATCCGGAAACACGTCGCCAAATTCCTGCAAAACATTAGAAACACCAAGAGGAAGAGGGGTCATGTCGTTAGAAACCAAAACCGTACCCCTGTACAAGAGCACAAGAGGCATGGCTGTAGGATCCTCACTAAATTCTCTCATGTCTTCTTTGGTGGCTAATGAGACTAAGGAATTCACTCTCTCACTTTTTGTTATATTACTCACAACATTACAATTCTCTCGCCTATCTAAAGATGCATCCTCCAAGTTTACTTCAATCTTCTGACGAGACTCATTGACAATTTGTTGTGGTGTCATAGGCTGTAAGTTGATCTTCTTGCCCTTAAACTCCAAGTGATATGTATTGGCACGGCCATTGTGTTGCACAGAACGGTCATAGAGCCAAGGCCGACCCAATAGTAGGTGACACACCGTCATAGGAACGACATCAAAATCAATGCAATCCTTATACAGTCCAATAGCAAATTCAACACGCACCATGTGGTTTACCTTCATCTCACCATTGTCGCTCAACCACTGAATATAGTATGGATGCGGGTGCGGTAGATACTTCAACTTCAGCTTGGTGCACAACTCCTTGCTTGCTAAATTGCGGCAACTCCCGCCATCAATAATGACCTTGCAAGCCTTGTCAGGACCAACTAAAGCTTTTGTTTGGAACAAATTGCAGCGCTGAGTAGATGCACTAGGCAACACATTAAGAGCACGCTGCGACACAACAATAGTGCGAGCATCAGACGGGTATGCATCTTCACCATCAGTGTCATAGTCATCATCTTCTGGAGCATTAGGATCAACATCATCTCCAGTCTCATACTCATTGTCCTCATTGATAATCATGACTTTGCGGTTAGGACAATCTCTCTTGAAGTGACCTTTGCCACCACATGTGTGACAAACCATATCACGGTTACGCGCAGTAGACACATTAGAGCCACTCGTACTTGCAGCAGATTCGGACTTCTTTGTGTTAGACACATTGGAGACCGGCTTACTAGGCGGAATAGAGTAAGGGGCGGAGCGCGTCGAAGGCGCCGGCGCCGTAGATGGAGCCGCGCGGGGTGTGAAACGCCCAGCTCCTGTAGCTCGTCCTTTGATCTTTGCTTCGTCAGCCAACTGTGATTCAGCTTCTCTTGCATGATGTAACAATTGATTCATATTGGTGTAGCTGTAGTGACGAACAATGCCTTTGATATCATACTTCAAACCGTTCAGAAAACGCTGCATTGTCATCTCGAGAGACTCACGGATACGGCCACGCTGCATAAGCATCTCCATCTCCATGTAGTATTCATCGACAGTCTTCAGACCTTGTCTCAATAGAGTCAGCTTATCATATATATTTCGCAAGTAATTTGTAGGCACAAAGAGAGAAGTCATTGCCTCCTTCATGGCACGCCATGTGCGTATAGGTTGCTCACCATCCTCTTCACGATTACGAACAAAATCATCCCACCAACGCAAAGCATAGCCATCAAATTCGGAAGAAGCAAGCTTGATCTTCCGATCTTCAGTATAATGTGGATGTAAGCTCTACAACTTCTCAATCTTGAGCTCCCAAGTGAGGTATTCTTCAACATCAGCTCCTCCTTCAAACTTAGGTATAGAAAACTTGGGCTTACCCAATCCATCTTCCTCATCTTGTCCACGACCATTGCGGCCAAGTGGAGCCCAACCGCGAGGACGATAACCACGTGGCGCACCACGAGCATTGTGTGTGTCATCTTGCAAGTCAGGATCGTCATCATCGTCTTGTTGTTGTTGTGCGGTCAAATTCTCAACAGCTAAGCGCAAATCAACAAGACTTCGTTGTACGTCCGTCATTTGATCTTGCATTGTAGTGACGGTTACATGAGTAGCATCCAGCTTTTGGGAGATCTCTTGGACCGTCCCCTTAAATTCCTCATCCTGAGCGTGGAATTCACGTCGCATCTCATTACGAAGAGCCTCATAATCCCTCCATGTGATGATATCCGCAACACTCTTGTTTTCCCGGTTAACAAGTTTATGATCACTAGCAGACATCGTTAGTAGGTTAGTGCACTAAATCAAAAATATATGGTGGTACTCTCACAACTCACTCAAAACTGATAAGAAAAGGAGATCTTACCGTTCCAAAGTAAATTAGTGTTGCTTACCACTTGTAGTAACAACTAGTGCACGGATGTAGCGAAGCGAATATCAAGGGTATAAGAACAAATCACACGACAAAGCAGGGTATATGTGGGGCTGTAGGTAGGCTACCTATTGGCACCAATAACAAGCTCTAGTGCTGACCGTAGACAACCAATGATACTCACACAAGGCGATATAATGGGGCAATGCAACTATATGTGGGAATTGTTGCAATGCACAAGAGAGACACTAGCAAAGCTCAACGAGACAGGCACAAGATTGCTCAACTATGGGTGCAGTAAAGTAAACTTAGGCCTTCACTTGATTCAACTAGCACTTCACTTTTTCTTTTTTTTTGGATTTTTCTTTTTGTATAACACACGCAGCTATGTAGCTCTTTTTTGCTTCTTTTCGATTTTTTTTTTGATTTTATGACACAACTCCTTGATAACACGGCCAACAGAAATATGCAAAGCACCGAGAACCTAACGAGCAGCCTATCGAGCGGTAAAACTAGTCTCTTCTGGGGAAGTTCCTAGTCACTTTTGATCGAAAGGCTGTGTCTATGGTTGGGAACAAGCACACTGTACGCTATGTGGACTCGGAATAACAAAAACTGACACCACTTGATAATGTAAACACAAGATGATAGAGTAAACTCAAACCCTAAAAACTAGATGGAAAGAAAAGATACGCAAAAACAACTACGAACAGCAACTAAAACTCGAAATTAGTGCAATCTAAGGCTATGGCAAACCCTAACCCTAATATATTTTTTGGCTTTTTCTGGATAGAAAAACACTCACAACTCAACTATGGGGTGAATTGTGGATGGCTTACCGAGGAAAACTGGAAATCTGATACCAAGATGATATGGGGTGGCCCGATCTTCTCAGTAAGCAACGGTGGTGATGATGATCACGGGGTGATGGCAGCGGAGAAACACGATGATGTAGTGGATGATAACTTGTATGACGCAACGAGATCTCTTGGTTGGTCCCTGTCGCCAATGCAACAGCTCTCAACCCTGCAAGATATTCGCAACTCCACACACTTGCGCACGTAGCCACGGACCACGAAGCGGTAAGTTGCAACCGTCTAATTCCCAATGAAATAGCTGATCACACAAGACTTTTTCAGGATCTACACAATATCAAGCAATATGGTGTAGGGATTCAATAGTTTTGCATGAGCAAACAACTAAGAACTAGGGTTTATCTTAAACGTGGTCTAAAGCAGCTAGGGGGGCGTCCTGGTGACTTATATAGGAGTTCAGGACGACCTCAGGTCGAAAAAATACGAAAATAACCGACCCAGAACAGATCTGGTCGAGACAGACTCGGATTGGTCCGGTTGGCGCCCGGTTGACCGGGCTAGGAACCGGGCTGTCCGGTCTTGGGTCCGGTCGGCCGGGCGCCAACCGGATCGGCCGGTCTGGCGTCCGGTCAACCGGGCGGAAATCGGGAAGTTGCGAGGTTTTCCGGTTTTAATCCGGTACGAGCTTCGCATCCGGTTGGCGCCCGGTCAACCGGGCCAGGGACCGGGCTGGCCGGTCTGGCGGCCGGTCTAACCGGGTGCTGGACCGGCCTGGACGTCTTCTTCTCTTCTTGCGCATGCCTCCCGCTCCACCCTCGCGCGTCCATGAGATATCTTCATGTCCAGCTCCATGTCCAGCTTCACGTCCATCTTGACGTCCGTCTTCATGTCCAGCTGCTCCTCTCCTCCTCGTGCGATGCTCGTCTCCTCTTGATACCTGATGATACATAAGTAATAGGACTTAGGCAGTATAAAGTTCTCATCAATCAAAGTACCGTTTAGAAACAAGTTCACCTGTTGTTTAAGTAGCTTCGCACGAGCCCTTGTAATTAGTCCAATCCGAACTTCATTGGACTTGAGCTTCACAGCAGGTTCATCTTCATCTATCAATGACGGAGTTAGTGGTGTAGTAGGGATGTCCTCATCAATTTCTCCCCAACGTAGCTAAGCTCCCAGATTTCCTCGATCCTTCCATATTATCTAGTCTTTACGTCACCCGTCCAGGAATCCATCGTTACCCCTGAGTTCTGGTAAACACTGTTCTTGTCTTTTTCTTCCGTGTAGAATGTGTACCCGTTGATATCGTATGCTTGGTAAGTCATGATGTTGGGTGCGGGGCCATGTGACAAGGCCAATACTAGTTTATCCTTGTCAGAATCCATTGGTGGGGGATTAGCATCAATGTGGTCTTTGAACCAGCGCGTGAAAGAGGAGTTGCGCTCTCTGGATATTTCTGCTTCCGTCATCATCGGCTTGCCACTATTCTCTATCATGGTTTTGTGCTATTTCAACCAAGGATCGATCAAGTCAATATGTTGTAACACTACTAAGTTGGCCCTGTCAAAGTCGGAAGTCCGACCAGACATGTGCACGTGCAGTTCCTTCCTTCCATTTTTGTGGCCTACTCCCTCGAACCTACGGAGGTGCTTGTTTTGAGGCCAACTAATAGTGTCCTCGATGTCTAGATAATTCATGCAGAAAGAGATGCACTCTTCGGTGATCCAGCCCTGGACGATGCTTCCATCTGGATGTGACCTGTTATGAACGTATCCTTTAATGACCCCATTCATTCTTTCAAACGGCATCATGTTGTGTAGGCATGCCGGCCCTAGATTGGTGATATCATCCATGATATGGACCAACAGATGGACCATCACGTCAAAGAATGCAGGCGGGAAGTACATCTCAAGCTCACATAGGATCACCACGATCTCTTCCTAGAGCCTTGCGAGTTTCTTCATGCTTATCGACTTCCGAGTTATGACGTCGAAGAAGTTACAGAGCCTAGTCAGCGTTGCACGGACATGGTCATCCATTATACCTCGGATTGCAACCGGAAGAATCTGCATCATCATCACGTGACAGTCATGAGACTTCATGCCCCTGAAGTTTCGTTTCTTGGGGTCCATGCATCTGCTTATTAGCCCGGAGTAACCGAAGGGCACTTTGACTCCTAGAAGGCAATTGAAAAATTGATCGACCTCAACCGCACTAAAATGAAGCAGGAGGGGGGCAGTAATAGTCTGGCTGCTTAATCCTTTTGCGCTTCTGACCGCCGTCCGTCTCCTCCTCCGAATGTCCCTCATGGGTCGCCGGGATCTGAAGCTCTTCCCCGATGCCCAAAACTTTCAGGTCGTGTCTTGCTTTCGGCCCATCTTTGGTCCGGTCCAGCATGTTGAGAAGAGTGCCAAGCAAGCTCTCACACACGTTCTTTGTAATATGCATGACATCAAGGCAGTGAGGTGTATCAAGAATTTTCCAGTACGGTAAGTCCCAAAACACGGACCTCCTTTTCCATACACCAATGAGCGGCATCGTTGCCTTTTTCTTCTTCTCTCGAGGCTTTTGACGAATCTTTCCCGGCGCAGGGCACTCCTTCCAACCTTTCAGTAATGTATCGATCTCTTCGCCGCTCTTCTTACTGTTGCCTGCCAAAACCCACCGGCGAGCTTGGCGACGATCAACACCGTAGAGCCGGGAGGCTCCCAGAACTGCGGTTGGCTCTGGTCCCTCGGGCGACGGCCCGCAATGCCTTTTGGCACACGTCCCAGCTAGATGCAAGGGCGTGCCACCTGACCTATACCTGGTCAGGGAGGTGTTGGATTGCTTTGATTAATTTCCTGCATGGCAAAACACGTAAACATTAAATACGAGCCCCGATCGGCTCTTAAGTTGTTCTGTGGATCGGCTCAAAGAGCCGATTGTCCCATGGTTCGTATTAGATTTGCAATGACATGGGAATCCTGCTTAATCGATATCAAGATGAATTAATCTACGACAGTTTAGGGTTTGCACTGCATAACCGGAACGTCCTACACGTAATTGGGCCTAGCAGATACGTAAGATAATAGGAAGAACTATCCCTAAAGAGGCATAAAAACCAACATAAAGTCGATCCCCGGAACAATCCCTCTAGGAACAGCAAACTACACCTTACGTGCTACCGGACCATCCAACCCGTTTGCAAGGCCTAACCATGCAGATATTAAACCAATCCTTGAAGATCAAGGAGCAACTATAACGGATCAAATCTACCAAGTAAAGACTAAGCAGGATGCCGCCATTACACCTAAGATAGATGTAAAGGCAGCTAGACGTTGAAGGGTGGCATAGGTCAGCAAGTATACAAGAAAAGCGTCCACGTCAGCCCTAAAACATCTATGATAACAGTGTTGCTCGCCATCAAAAACGCTTCAGCACGAGCAATAACAGGTAACGAATAAACAGATACTGCCTAGATCGCAAGATGCGATCTAGGCAGCATGACGCTTACCCGGGAGAAACCCTCGAAACAAGGGGTGGCGATGCGCCTAGATTGGTTTGTTATGAACGTGTTCATCAACTTTTCTCTTAATCGGCTTGATGAGGCTCTGGTTGGACGCTTCAGCCTGCCCATTTGCTTGAGCATAGTATGGAGACGATCGGATCAACTTAATTCCCATGTCATCATAGAACTTTCTGAACTCTTTAGAAATAAAAACCGAACCTCCATCGGTCGTAATAGTCTGTGGAATCCCGAATCTATGAATGACATGCTCCTTCACAAAATTGATAACATCTTCCGATTTTACCTTCTTCATAGGGACGGCCTCCACCCATTTGGTGAAGTAATCTGTGATAGCCATAATCCATTCGTGGCCTTTGCTCGATGCAGGATGGATTTTGCCGATCATATCCATGCCCCATCCTCGGAATGGCCAAGGTTTGATGATAGGGTTCATTGCTGATGCGGGCACCATTTGAATTTTTCCAAACATCTGGCATGCTTGGCAACCTTTATAGTATGTGAAGCAGTCCTCAAGCACAGTGGGCCAGTAAAACCCTGATCGCCTGATCAACCACTTCATCTTATGAGCCGATTGGTGGGTACCGGAAGCTCCTTCATGTACTTCGTGCAAAAGCCGATTCGACTCGGCTGTTCCCAAACATTTGAGAAGTAATCCTTCCAGAGTCCTGTAAAACATATCATCTCCTATGAGGACATACTTCATGGCTTTGTACCTTATCCGTTTAGGTGCCCCCCGAGCCGGATCTTTCAAGTAATTGAAGATATCGGCTCTCCAGTCATCTGGTTCCAAGGCATATACCTGGACATCGGCTCCTTCTGCAACGTCCTTGTAGCCTGATACCGTCTGGGCTAGATCGTTAGCCTCAGTATTTTGCGATCTCGGGACCCAATTGAAGTTTATGTACCTGAACTGTGTCATCAGCTCGCGGCATTGCATCCATAGTGGGAAGAGGGACTCACTCTCGCATTTGTATTCTTCTATGAGCTGGGAAATTACCAACTTGGAGTCTCCAAACACTTCCACTGCTTCTGCACCGGCTTCTATAAGCAACTCCATACCCTTGTATATCGCTTCATACTCAGCGACATTGTTGGTGCAAGGGGCAGGTAACCTGATGGAGAAGGAATATGTTGCCCCCCGAGGCGACACGAGCAGAATCCCAATGCCACAACCATCATCACAAACCGATCCATCGAAAAACATGGCCCATGCACGTACCGACAGAGCTGCTATATCCGTGTTGATTCGCTCAGCAATAAGATCGACTAACGCTTGTCCCTTGACTTCCTTCGCTGGCTGATACCGGAGATCGAATTCTGATAGCGCAAACATCCACTTACCAAGTCGGCCTTTCAATACAGGAGCCAACAGCATGTGTTTGACCACGTCTGATTTGCAGATGATGATGATCTCCGCGGTGAGCAGGATGTGACAAAGTTTGGTACAGGTAAAGAATAGGCAGAGGCACAACTTCTCAATCTCAGGGTACCTAGTCTCTGCAATCAACATCCTTCTACTGAGGTAAAACGCGACTCTTTCCAGGCCATCATAGACTTGAACCACCACAGAGGCGATGGAAGTGTCAGCAACTGATAGATAAATATAAAATGGCCTGTCCTGCTGGGGTGGAACTAACACAGGCGGACTTGACAGATACTCTTTAATATCGTCGAAAGCTTGCTGTTGTTCTGCCCCCCAGCGAAATTCTTCATCGGCTTTAATCTTCACCAACCCCATGAATGGCTCGATTCGTCCTGACAAATTGGAGATGAACCTTCTGACAAAGTTGATTTTGCCGATGAGACATTGCAGTTCCTTCTTCGTGGCAGGCGGCTTCATGGTGCGCACTGCCTCCTGACTCTTTAGGCCGATCTCAATTCCATGTTCATGAACTAAGAAGCCCAGGAATTGACCGGCCGTTACACCAAAAGCACACTTCTTTGGATTCATTCTCAGTCCGAATTTCCTAGTTCGGTCCAAAATACGTCGCAAATCCTCCAAGTGTCCTTCCACCGAGACGGACTTGACTACCACGTCGTCGATGTAGATCTCCACCAACTTGCCAATCAGATCATGGAAGATATAATTCATGGCTCGTTGATATGTTGCGCCGGCGTTTTTCAACCCAAAAGTCATGACCACATATTCGAACAAGCCTACTGCACCTGGCACTCTGAATGCAGTCTTGTTTATGTCTTCTGGGGCCATGAAAATCTGGTTGTAACCGGCGTTGCCATCCATGAAACTCAACACTTTATGACCCGCAGCTGCGTTGATCAACGTTTCCGCGACTGGCATTGGGTACTCATCTTTTGGAGTGGCTCTGTTGAGATCTCGAAAATCTATGGCGACGCGCATTCGGCCGTCCTTTTTCTCCATAGGCACCACGCTGGAGATCCACTCAGCATACCTGCATGGCCTGATGAACCCGGCAGCCAACATTTTCTCGATCTCTTTCTTGACTGCTTCTAAGACTTCGGCCTTCATCTGCCGTGCTCGTTGCTGGAACGGCCGAAATCCTTTCTTAAGAGGGAGTCGATGCTCGACGATACTCCTGTCTAGCCCGGGCATCTCTGTGTAATCCCAAGCAAAACAATCTGGGTACTCTTTCAACAGAGCTATCATCAAACTCCTCAGATGTGGATCCAATTTCTTGCTGATAAATGTTGGTCGTGGCTTATCCCCAGGACCAATGTCGATCTCTTCTAGCTCATCAGCTGATGTAAACCCATACCCTAGCTTTCCATCACCTGCTAGGTCAATGCTGAACACAGGCGAAATATATAATGAGGGTAATATGGGCTGATTGCCTGAATCGGCCTCCTTTTTCATTGCATTATCCAACGAAGGTTTACAGCGTAGTTTCATTTTTTGGGGCCGATCGCAGGGATCGGCCTTGTTACAACCTAGTAACTTTGGTGTGGTTACTCTGCTAGGCCAGTGGATAAGACCAGCCTCACCCCGTTTTTTGTAACCTCAATGCGCTCACAGTCGTTCAGATTGACTCCAGAGAGTGGCTCTTGACCGTCTGCGTCCCAGATGTTCATGCCGGCTGTTGATATCTCAATCGAATCATCGGCGTGGACGACTTCTACTTCATCTCCATCCCACTGTATCAAGCATTGGTGCATAGTGGATGGAATGCAGCAGTTGGCGTGGATCCAGTCTCTCCCTAGTAGGACAACATAGGTGCTTTTGCTGTCGACGATGAAGAACGATGTAGGGACTGTTTTCTGGCCCACAGTTAGGTCTACGTTCAGAACACCTTGAGTTTCTGACGCTTGGCCGTTGAAGTCGCTTAGCGTGACGTTGGTCTTGATCAGATCCGAGTTGGAGTGTCCCAAACGCCGCAACATGGAGTATGGCATGATGTTGACTGCCGCTCCCGTGTCAACCAGCATCCTGCCGACGGGCTGCCCATTGATATATCCTTTCAGGTACAAGGCCTTCAGATGTTTGTAGCTTTTCTCCCGTGGCTTTTCAAAAATGACTGGTCGTGGGCCGAAGTCGAACTGCGCTATCGGCACTTCTTCGTTTCTTGGAGCACAGAATTCCGAGGGAAGGATGAACACCATATTAGTGCCAGCCGATGCCTTCACATTGGCTTTTGTCTGTTTGGGGCGCCATTCTTTCTTTGGTTGTCGATCTTCTGCGTCCAAGGTTTGCTGGATCTTCTCGGCCAGATCGGGCCGTGCCTTCCTCAACGTGTGCAGGTACTGTGCCTCAGCTTCTTCCAAGCTACGCAGTCGCTGGACCCTACGCTTCTGGGAGTGACTGAGTCCATCTGGGCACCACCTTGGCCGATGGTATCGGTCTTCTTCTTCATCTTCTGATTCCTCAAGACCTTCCTCCTGAGGTGTCTCAGCTTGCCTGCTCTGGGATGGGAGCGGCCCTAAACGTTTGAACACCGACACGTCGCCAGTGTCTCTCCTTTTCTGTCTACACTCTGGGCAATTGTCGATTGTGGGCAATCGGCTCATCCCTGAATCCCAGCAATGTTTAAAGAAAGGGCAGTCCCAGTGTCTGTCCATGTCCTTCTGCTCTCGTGACGTCTCCCTTGCGCGGCGCTCATATCTTTCGTCGTCTCGACCGTGCCGACGAGTTCTTCTGTTGTCGACGTCAGACTGATAATGCTTCTGGTCATCACTGTCGTACCGCTGACGTTGGTCGTACTGACGCTCGTACTTGTTAAGGAGATGGTCTGAGTGTGGCCGCTGATACCGCACGCTCCTGACTTGTTCTTCAGTGATGTATCTTTTATCATCACGTTGAAGCCGATCGCCTGAACTGGCCTCCTCTTTGTTCTTGCCACTGGAGTGGCTGCTCTCTTCTTTGTCTTTGCCATGGCAGTACACAGACCCTGCCATGTTGACATCGAACGAAAAGTCTAGCCGACGCCTTGCGGATCGGCTGAGTTCTACCATGTTGACGCCAGGGAACGGCTGCGTGTCTATCTTCATGGCGTACTGACCGAAGATCAGACGGCCTTGTTCTATTGCCATTTGAATCTGCTGACGCAACACCTTGCATTCGCTGGTGACATGGGTGAACGAGTGGTGCCACTTGCAGTATGGTTTCCCGTTTAGCTCTTGCGCCGTAGGGATCTTGTGGCCTTCGGGTAACTTCAGCTGTTTTCCCTTAAGTAGCAGGTCAAAAATTTGCTCAGCTTTGCTCACATCGAAGTCGAATCCCTTTGCTGGCCCTTGTGGTTTCACCCATGTACAGGTCACGGGGGCTGCCCCCCGAGCCCATTCAGCTACAGCTACCTCCTGGTCTTCTGCAGAGTCTCCCAATTCGTCCGCCTCGACCAAGGCTACTGGGTGTTTGAACTTGTCTTGGTACAACTCCGGGTGACGCTGCTCATATGCTGTCAACTTCTGAGCCATTTGCGCCAGCGAGTTGTACTCTACTTGGAACACCAAATCCTTGAATGGTGCCATGAGGCCGTGTACCGCCAGCTTGACTGCTTCTTTCTCAGTTATACGAGCCGAATAACATCGGTTCTTGACAGTCCTAAAGCGCTGGATATATTCAGACACCGTCTCTCCACGCCTCTGCCGTACCTGGGCCAGGTCGGCAATGCCAGCTTCGGTAGTTTCCGTTTGATATTGTATGTAGAACTGCTCCTTTAGCTGTTTCCATGTCCGGATGGAATCCGGCGGCAATGAGGTGTACCAACCGAAAGCTGGTCCTGTGAGAGATTGCGCAAAGAATCTCACGCGCAGCTGGTCCGACGCTGAAATCATGCCTAACTGTGCTAAATACCGGCTGATGTGTTCGATTGAGCTGGATCCTTCTGATCCACTGAACTTTGAGAGCTCAGGGAGCCGATCTTTGGGTGGCAGTGGAATCAGATCATAGTCATCAGGATACGGCTTGGAATAGCCGATTGTCTTCCTCTTTGGCAGTAAGCCGAACTGTTCTCTCAAGATTGTGCTGACCTGTTCCACTGTGTTGGCCGCAGGAGCTGTGCTGTTATGACTTGTTGCGGTGGCGTATTTAGGTAGCCACGCCTGCTTTTCTGCATCCGCTCCAGGAACCACAGCTAGTGCTCCAGAAACCCCTCCCGCTGAAATCTGGTTTGTGCGCGCGAAGATGTTAGAATCCGGCACGTACGTGCACACATATCCATGCGGGATCTCCTTGGGTGGCTCGTACAGGAACTGGTAGTCGCCAGGATCGCCTCCAATTTTGTAGACGATGTACGCCGGTGAAGCCGGCGGTTCTGGGGCTATCAGTGCAAAAGGTAGCGGCGGTCTGGTGTGTAACAGGATCTCTCCTTGGTGAGTACCTAGGGTAGGCCCCGATGGAGAATACTGATGCTTCATGATCTCCTGGACCACGCGAACCGCAATGCGCTCAAAGGCATTTACCAAACTCTCAGAATGGCGGTGTACGGAGTGAGCCACCATGTAGTTGACCTCCTGGCGCAGAGCTCTAGTGCGTTCCTCTGAAGGGGTAGACAGATCTACTTGGTCCAGAGCACCCTCAGCCGAGAAACCTTTCCACCTAACGCCATGTGAACGGGTCTTGCTGAAAGAGCCGATGAGATCGGCTTCGAAGAGAGCCTTGAGCTCATCGTACTTCTTCTTGTGCTCGTTAGGCAGCTCAGCGTACGTGACTGGCTCGCCAGCCATCTCAACTGTAGATGTTGACGTGGTTGCTGAAGATCGTCCCACCGGGCGTGCCAGAATGTGTTGCCTGCCAAAACCCACCGGCGAGCTTGGCGACGATCAACACCGTAGAGCCGGGAGGCTCCCAGAACTGCGGTTGGCTCTGGTCCCTCGGGCGACGGCCCGCAATGCCTTCTGGCACACGTCCCAGCTAGATGCAAGGGCGTGCCACCTGACCTATACCTGGTCAGGGAGGTGTTGGATTGCTTCGATTAATTTCCTGCATGGCAAAACACGTAAACATTAAATACGAGCCCCGATCGGCTCTTAAGTTGTTCTGTGGATCGGCTCAAAGAGCCGATTGTCCCATGGTTCATATTAGATTTGCAATGACATGGGAATCCTGCTTAATCGATATCAAGATGAATTAATCTACGGCAGTTTAGGGTTTGCACTGCATAACCGGAACGTCCTACACGTAATTGGGCCTAGCAGATACGTAAGATAATAGGAAGAACTATCCCTAAAGAGGCCTAAAAACCAACATAAAGTCGATCCCCGGAACAATCCCTCTAGGAACAGCAAACTACACCTTGCGCGCTACCGGATCATCCAACCCGTTTGCAAGGCCTAACCATGCAGATATTAAACCAATCCTTGAAGATCAAGGAGCAACTATAACGGATCAAATCTACCAAGTAAAGACTAAGCAGGATGCCGCCATTACACCTAAGATAGATGTAAAGGCAGCTAGACGTTGAAGGGTGGCATAGGTAAGCAAGTATACAAGAAAAGCGTCCACGTCAGCCCTAAAACATCTACGATAACAGTGTTGCTCGCCATCAAAAACGCTTCAGCACGAGCAACAACAGGTAACGAATAAACAGATACTGCCTAGATCGCAAGATGCGATCTAGGCAGCATGACGCTTACCCGGGAGAAACCCTCGAAACAAGGGGTGGCGATGCGCCTAGATTGGTTTGTTATGAACGTGTTCGTCCTCCTTCTCAATAACCCTAGATACATATTTATAGTCCGTAGACTGTCTAATCGGGAATAATCCCAACCGTGTACGAGTTAAACTCTATCTTTTACTTCCTAACCGACACGTATCCTACTAATTTACAGATACACGGGCAATCTAGCCCAAAACACTTGCACGAGGCCGATTCATGCCCGTTTTACATCCATAGCTTCCAAGCCCATTTAAATCTCGGCCCACCTCTTGATCCGGTTAAATTCTGGTGATAACACTTACGTGGAGGTCCTCGGGGTTCATTTGTACCATCGAACATATCTCCACGCTTTCTCCACGGGTCAATCTTGTGTAGCCACCTTCGATGCCTCATGTAAACGGTTTTCGAAGAGCTGGGATCCTTACCAAGCTGCAAAAACACCGTCTCTTCCATGCACCTGACACATGCCTTGTGTCCATGGCACACCTGGCACGAAATATAACCATATCCGAGGTAGTCCTGCACCGTCGTGATCAACGCGGCTCTCAAAGGGAAATATTCTTCCTCGAAGGCGTCCCATGTATCTACCCTTCCTCCGCCCACAATGTTTCAAGCTCCTCCTTTAATAGTTCGAGATACATGTTGATATCGTTTCCTGGCTGTGTCGGCCCTTGAATTAGCATACTCATTTGTATGTACTTCATCTTTATGCACAACCAGGGCGGGAGGTTGTAGATCCATACAAACACGGTCCATGTGCTATGTGTGCTTCTCTGGTTTCCGAACAGATTGAATCCGTCCGTGCTCGAACCCAACCTGATGTTTCTGGGATCTGCCCCGAAACTTCCGAATTCATTGTCTAATGATTTCCACTGGCTTGCATCCGAATGGTGTGTCAGCACTGGGTGTTCAATCCGGTCTACATCATTCAGCACTGCCTCCTTTCTTTCAGCGTGCCAGCGCATGAGCTTTGCTTCCTTGCGGTCCGCGTAGAACCGTTGCAGCCGGGGGGCGAGCGGGAAGTACCACACAACTTTCCGAGGATCTTTCTTCTTGTTGGAGATATGCCCAAGAGGCAATAATAAAAGTGGTTATTATATATCTTTGTGTTTATGATAAATATTTATATACCATGCTATAATTGTATTAACCGAAACATTGATACATGTGTGTTATGTAAACAAACAATGAGTCCCTAGTAAGCCTCTTAACTAGCTTGTTGATTAATAGATGATTAGTTTCATAATCATGAACATTGGATGTTATTAATAACAAGGTTATATCATTATATGAATGATGTAATGGACACACCCAATTAAGCGTAGTATAAGATCACGTCATTAAATTATTTGCTATAAGCTTTCGATACATAGTTACCTAGTCCTTTCGACCATGAGATCATGTAAATCACTTATACCGGAAAGGTACTTTGAATACATCAAACGCCACTGCGTAAATGGTTGGTTATAAAGGTGGGATTAAGTATCCGGAAAGTATGAGTTGAAGCATATGGATCAACAGTGGGATTTGTCCATCCCGATGAAGGATAGATATACTCTGGGCCCTCTCGGTGGAATTTCGTCTAATGTCTTGCAAGCATATGAATAAGTTCATAAGAGACCACATACCACGGTACGAGTAAAGAGTACTTGTCAGGAGACGAGGTTGAACAAGGTATAAAGAGATACCGATGATCAAACCTCGGACAAGTAAAATATCGCGTGACAAAGGGAATTGGTATCATATGTGAATGCTTCATTCGATCACTAAGTCATCGTTGAATATGTGGGAGCCATTATGGATCTCCCAATCCCGCTATTGGTTATTGGTCGGAGAGAGTTCTCAACCATGTCTACATAGTTCGCGAATCGTAGGGTGACACACTTAAGGTTTGATGTTGTATTAGTAGAACTTGAATAGGGAATGGAGTTCAAAGTTTTGTTCGGAGTCTCGGATGGGATCCCAGACATCACGAGGAGTTCCGGAATGGTCCGGAGAATAAGATTCATATATAGGAAGTCATATTCCAAGTTTGGAAATGATCCGGTGCATTTATGGAATGTTCTAGAAGGTTCTAGAAAAGTCCGGAAGAAATCACTTTGGAAGGCGGAGTCCCGAAGGGACTCCACCACCCATGGCCGGCCAACCCTAGAGGGGTGGAGTCCCAGGTGGACTCCACCAAGGTGGCCGGCCACCCCCTCCCAAGGAAAGGTGGGAATCCCACCTCAAGTGGGAATCCTAGCTTGGGTAGGTTTCATGTCATATGGAAGGTTTTGGTTTGGGGTCTTATTCGAAGACTTGTAGACCAACTCTTGGGTGTTCCACCTATATAATGAGGGCCAAGGGGAGGGGGCCGGCCACCACAACACCACCACCTTGGCCGCACCCCAAGGAGGCCGGCCACCCCCTCTCCCCAAACCCTAGCCGCCTCACTCCTCCCCCTCTCCCGCAACGCTTAGCGAAGCTCCGCCGGAGATCTCCATCGCCACTGCCACCACGCCGTCGTGCTGCCGGATCAAGGAGGAGCTACTACTTCCGCTGCCCGCTGGAACGGGGAGAAGGACGTCGTCTTCATCAACACCGAACGTGTGACCGAGTACGGAGGTGCTGCCCGATTGTGGCACCGTCAAGATCTTCTACTCGCTTTTGAAAGCGGCAAGTGATCATCTACCGCAGCAACAAGAGCCTCATCTTGTAGGCTTTGGAAATCTTCAAGGGTGAGTCTCGATCATCTCCTTGTTGCTCCCATCTTCTAGATTGCATCTTGACTTGGATTGCGTTCTCGCGGTAGGAAATTTTTTGTTTTCTATGCAACGAATCCCTTTAGTGGTATCAGAGCCGTGTCTATGCATAGATGGTTTCACGAGTAGAACACAATGGTTTTGTGGGCGTTGATGCTTATGTTGTCTTTAGTTTGAGTACTTTGCATCTTTGTGGCATAGTGGGATGAAGCGGCTCGGGCTAACTTTACATGACCGCGTTCATGAGATTTGCTCCACGCTCGACATGCAACTTGTATTGCATAAGTGGCTTTGCGGGTGTCTGTCTCTCCTACTATAGTGAAGATTCAATTTACTCTTCTATTGACAACACTAGTATCACCGTTGTGGTTCATGTTCGTAGGTAGATTAGATCTTACTCGAAAACCCGAAACCACGTAAAATATGCAAACCAAATTAGAGACGTCTAACTTGTTTTTGCAGGGTTTGGTGATGTGATATGGCCATAATGTGATGATGAATATGTATGAGATGATCATTATTCTATTGTGGCAACCGGCAGGAGCCTTATGGTTGTCTTTAAATTTCATGTTGAGTAGTATTTCAAAGAAGTTGTAATAGTTGCTACATGGGAGAACAATCATGAAGACGGCGCCATTGACCTTGACGCTACGCCGACGATGATGGAGATCATGCCCGTGGATGATGGAGATCATGTCCGTGCTTTGGAGATGAAGATCAAAGGCGCAAAGACAAAGGGGCCATATCATATCACATATGAACTGCATGTGATGTTAATCCTTTTATGCATCTTATTTTGCTTAGATCGCGATGGTAGCATTATAAGATGATCCCTCTCACTAAAATATCAAGATAATAAACTGTTCATCCTTAGTAGCACCGTTGCCAAGACTTGTCGTTTCGAAGCATCTCGTGATGATCGGGTGTGATAGAATCAACAAGTGCATACAACGGGTGCAAGCCAGTTTTGCACATGCGGATACTAAGGTTGCCTTGACGAGCCTAGCATGTACAGACATGGTCTCGAAACACGTGATACCGAAAGGTAGAGCATGAATCATATGATTGATATGATGAACACTTTGAGTGTTCGCCATTGAAGTTACATCTTGTCTCGTGATGATCGGACTTGGTGTAGTGGATTTGGTTCATGTGATCACTAAGACAATTCGAGGGATATTGTTTTGAGTGGGAGTTCACCTAGTTTTTAATTTTGTTGAATTAAAATTTGAACTCAATTTGTCATAAACATTAGTCTAAACTATTGCAGTCTGGAAGCCGATCTTCAAAAACGTTTTGAGCACCACGATCCTCATGAGTTGGTCAATGAGCTGAAAGCTATCTTTGAAACTCATGCGGCCGTGGAATGCTATGAAGCATCGAAACACTTCTTCAGCTGCATGATGGAAAAAGGCAGTTCCGTTAGTGAGCACATGCTCGCCATGACCGGGCATGCGAAGAAACTCAGTGACTTGGCAATAGTAATTCCTAACAGACTGGGGATTAATCGTGTCCTTCAATCACAGCCACCTAGTTACAAGAACTTTGTGATGAACTACAATATGCAGAACATGAACAAAGAGTTACCTGAACTCTTTGCCATGCTAAAATCTGCTGAGATTGAGATCAAGAAAGAGCACCAAGTGTTGATGGTCAACAAGACCACCAGTTTCAAGAAATAGGGCAAGTCCAAAGGCAAATTCAAGAAGGGTGGCAAGAAAGCTGCCACGCCTCCTGTGAAACCTAAGACTGGCCCTAAGCCTGATGCTGAGTGCTATTACTGCAAGGAGAAGGGACACTGGAAGCGTAATTTCTTCAAGTATTTGGCTGATCTGAAGAGTGGCCTTGTCAAGAAGAAGAAAGAAGGTATATCTGATATACATGTTATAGATGTTTATCTCACTGGTTCTCGTACTAGTACCTGGGTATTTGATACTGGTTCGGTTGCTCATATTTGTAACTCGAAACAGGAACTAAAGAATAAACGAAGACTATTGAAGGATGAAGTGACGATGCGCGTTGGAAATGGATCCAAAGTCGATGTGATCGCTGTCGGCACACTTCTTCTACATCTACCTTCAGGATTAGTTTTAAACCTCAATAATTGTTATTTTGTACCCGCGTTGAGCATGAACATTATATCTGGATCTTGTTTAATGCAAGACGGTTATTCATTCAAGTCTGAGAATAATGGTTGTTCTATTTTTATGAATAATATCTTTTATGGTCGAGCACCTGAAAAGAATGGTTTATTTATGTTAGATCTCGATAGTAGTGATACACATATTCATAACATTGATGCTAAACGAATTAAATTGAATGATAATTCTACTTATATGTGGCACTGTCGTCTTGGTCATATTGGAGTGAAACGCATGAAGAAACTCCATACCGATGGATTACTTGAATCACTTGACTTTGAGTCACTTGATAGATGCGAAGCATGTCTAATGGGAAAAATGACTAAGACTCCATTCTCTGGTATGATGGAGCGAGCTACAGACTTATTGGAAATCATACATACCGATGTATGCGGACCAATGAGTGTAGCATCGCGCTGTGGTTATCGTTATGTTCTAACCTTCACAGATGATCTGAGTAGATATGGGTATATCTATTTCATGAAACATAAATCCGAAACTTTCGAGAAGTTTAAGGAATTCCAAAGTGAAGTAGAAAATCAACGTAACAAGAAGATTAAATTTCTACGATCTGATCGTGGAGGTGAATATCTGAGTTATGAGTTTGGCATGCATTTAAAGAAATGCGGAATACTTTCACAATTGACACCGCCGGGAACACCACAACGAAACGGTGTGTCCGAACGTCGTAATCGAACTCTCTTAGATATGGTTCGTTCTATGATGTCTCTTACTGATTTGCCGTTATCATTTTGGAGTCATGCATTAGAGATAGCCGCATTCACTTTAAATAGAGCACCATCAAAATCCGTTGAAACGACACCGTATGAATTATGGTTTAATAAGAAACCTAAGCTGTCGTTCCTGAAAGTTTGGGGTTGCGAAGCCTATGTAAAAAAGTTACAACCGGACAAGCTAGAACCCAAAGCGGAGAAATGCGTCTTCATAGGATACCCTAAGGAAACTATAGGGTACACTTTCTATCACAGATCCGAAGGCAAAATCTTTGTTGCTAAGAACGGAACCTTTCTTGAGAAAGAATTTCTCACTAAAGAAGTGACTGGAAGAAAAGTAGAACTCAACGAGATTACTGAATCTTCTCTCGTTGATCAGAGTAGCGCAGTGCCGAAGTTGTTCCTATACCGCCTGCACTGGAAACAGAGGAAGCTAATAAAAATGATCATGAAACTTCAAATGAGATAGCTACTGAACCTCGCAGATCGACAAGGGAACGTGCCACTCCTGATTGGTATGATCCTTGTCTAAATTTCATGATTGTGGACAACAATGATGAAGACCCTGCGACGTATGAATAAGCGATGATGAGCCCAGATTCCAACAAATGGCAAGAAGCCATGAAATCCGAAATGGGATCCATGTATGATAACAAAGTATGGACTTTGGTAGACTTACCTGATAGCCGCAAGGCTGTCGAGAATAAATGGATCTTCAAGAGAAAAATAGATGCTGATGGTAATATTACTGTCTATAAAGCTCGACTTGTCGCAAAGGGTTTCCGACAAATTCAAGGTGTTGACTACGATGAGACTTTCTCACCTGTAGCGAAGCTAAAATCTGTGAGGATTTTGTTAGCAATAGCTGCATTTTCGATTATGAGATTTGGCAGATGGATGTCAAAACATCGTTCCTTAATGGAGACATTGAGGAAGAGTTGTATATGGTACAACCCAAAGGTTTTGTCGATCCTAAAAATGCTGACAAGGTATGCAAACTTCAGCGTTCAATTTATGGACTGAAGCAAGCATCAAGAAGTTGGAACCGATGCTTTGATAAGGTGATCAAAGACTTCGGGTTTATACAGTGTCATGGAGAGGCCTGTATTTACAAGAAAGTGAGTGGGAGCTCTGTAGTGTCGTCGTGGTGAACGAGCAGATGCCATAGGATGGCTTAAGTTGGGGCCGAATGTGCGCTAGAGGATTCGGGGGAGGGTTTGTGATATGATTGGATGAACTTACGGATGCTTTCCTCAAGAACACGACCTAGGGTAGCGTAACAAGAAGAAGAACACAAGGATGAACTCCGCTCTAGATCTTTTTCTTTATTGCTCTTAGCGAATTACAGGTTTGAGGCTACAGCATAACAGCTTACACTTGCACACACCAACATACGTGCCCGTAATGGGGCTACCCCCTCTCCTTATATAGGGGAGAGGTGGCTTACAGGGCAAGAAACCCTAATGGCATCTGATGGCATCTAATGGCATCTTTGACTAGACAAACTACTTTTACAAAGTCACTTTAATCATAAACGGCGGCGCCGGTATCTTTAATCAGGGAGGCTGACGTCCTACGGCTGCTTTTGGCGTCATCCTCCTCCTTTGGCGTTAGGGCTTCGCTTAAAGCTACTTTGCTTAGCTCATCCTTGTCTTCTAGCTCTGGGAGAATCTTTGACCAGCCTTGCCGATAAGCACCTCTTACCGGTATCCCGGTGTCTTCTTTATCCGTTTCCGGTATACCCCTCTTGGAGATACCGGCTTAGCTTTAGTTAGCCAAATTCTTAGTTTCAACCTCCGGTATCAATATTTAAACCGGTATCTTGATGGCTCAAACCATCCGGTTTGGCATGCCTATGGCATACCGGGGGTCATCCCCCCAACATTAGTCCCCGAAGCTGGTATAGTCTGGCGGATTCTATCCAACAGACCATGCCAGGTTCCCATATTTTAAGATTCCGGTTTAATCTTTCCGGAGGTCAGCTCTGTTTCCGGTATCTTTGCCGCATTTGTCTCTTTTCTCTCTTTGCAAAGTGTTTTCCGGTATCTCATTCTCCGGTATCTTAGACATTAACTCTCTCCTCGGCGAAGTCGAGAATTTCTCGGGTACACTGCCTGTCAGTGACATGCGCACTGTACCTGACCGCGCCAGTGTCAGGGGTCACTTCCCTTCGGCTCCCGCGCCTTTATTAAATGCGGCACACCGGATCCTGGTTGCGGTTCCGGATCCGTGCGGCGAGCCTGTGGCCTCCTCTTCTTTGCGCGTATATCGACATGCCACGTGGTGGCCCACGAGGCGAACCGCCGTGGCCCGGCAGTTGCCAGCCCACTAAGCCCCTCTTCTATAAATGGGGGAGTTACTCCTTCTTCTTCTCTCTTCGCACTTCTCCAGTTCTTCGCGCACACAGAGCTCCTGCCTCCTCGCGCCCTAGCCACTCCAGTTCGTCGCTGGGGCTCCGATGCCCAGCGAAGTTCCGCCACCGCATCGCCGAATCTCGCCAAGCTTTTGCCGCGCGGAGATCCCTCGCGGCGTTGCTGCTGCGACTCTGCGTTCGTGCCTCCTCGACTTCATCTTCGCCTGCGTGTCGCCGGACTTCTCCAGCGACCTCAAGCTCCCCGCTGCACCGGCGAACTTCTTCCTCTGCCTCTCCGCCGCCTCAGGTTAGGTCAGATTGGCTTTTACCCTTCCTTTCCTCACTTTCTAGATCTTGGGCCGATAGCGTACTTATTTTCTCTTTTCTTTTGCTTTTCTTCTTACTCGTAGATCTTCGCGCGGGGGTAGATCTGGGGAAAACGGTTTTCCGGTTAAATTCCGATGTCTAGCGAGCAGATCCTTTCCGAGTCCTCCTCCAGTAGCGAGCAAAGCGCATCTTCCGACGGCCTGAGTGCGGAACTCGCCGAGATGGAAATAGATACCGGCAGGAATCAAGAAGCCGGTAGCTCTAGCCAAGCTTCCGGACAAGATCTATCCCACATCACACGCGGAGCCTGGAAAGGCTCCGACGTCACCCAACACGAAATAGACTGGCTCTACCGGTCTAGGAGGATACCGGAGGGGGTCTCCTGCCGGCTTCCCGGCGACGAAATCGAACCGGTACCCAATCCCGGTGAGTACTTCATTTTTCTTGCTCACTTTGAGCGTGGCTTCGGCCTTCCTGTTTCCGATTTCTTCCGCCGATTTCTTGACTTCTACAAACTCCAACCTCACCATCTTCCCGGCAATGCCATTTTCTATCTTTCTTGTTATGCCACCTTCATGGAGGCTTACATTGGCATTCGCCCCACTCGCAAGACTTTTGCTCGCTTCTTTGCTCTTCGGATTAACTCCGTTCAGGGCAAGGATATCCCCAAACCTAAACCCCCCGTACAATGCGGGTCCTGCATCATTGGCAAGCGCCAAGGGAGCCCCTTTTTCAAGTTTACCGGTCTCGAGTCATGCCGGGCATGGCAAGAGACCTTCTTCTACGTGAAGAACGACGGCGCCGCGAATCTCATCGATTTACCGGCTTACGATCCGGCCCCGCCCCGACAAACCAACTGGAAATACTTCCCCGGATCCAATCTTTCTGAAACAAACCGGATAGTGCGCTTCATCGAGAAGCTGAGGAAGGAGACCAACATCTGCTCCGATGACATCATCCGCACATTTATCTCACGCCGGGTGCTTCCTCTTAAGCGCCGGGCGCACAAGATGAGCGAGATGTACGGCCCTGGCGATCCCACGAAGATCACCGGCCTTCCTCTGAGCAAAAAGGACGTTGTCCGCAAGGCTAAGCAGATCTGCAAGACTGCGATGCCATACGATTGGGAGTGGGGCCTCCGGCCTCTTAGCTCCACCAACCCTCCGACTCAGGAAGTAAGAGTTTGCGTAATCCGGGTTCTTATACTGGTAACTTTTGCGTTGTGATTAACTTGCTTTTCATTTGTTCTCAGGCCAAGGACCGCTTTCCGGGCATCTTATCGGACCGGCAAGGCATCTGCCGAAAGCGTCCCTTGGACCGGGTTGATCTCGACCCCCTACATCCTTTGGGGCGACCTCAAGATGGGCCGAACCCACCTTTCTCGCCCCGGTAAATCCTCGTCGGAAGCCCCTGGCTCCGTTGATGAACTCCCCTTGCATGAGGTAGCTTTTACTTCCCGGTATCTTATGTTTCTTGTTACTTTTCCTCAGTAGATGCCCCCTCAACTGGCGTGCAACCGCAGGTCCACGAGCATGTTGCGCCCCTGCGCGCTGAGGCCGGCGATGAGTTCGTGGAGAGACTTGCTCCGCGGCTCAAGAAGAACAAGGCCCCGGCACTCGATGCCGGCTCGAGCGACGGCCCTCCCAGCAAACGCTTCCGGACGGAAGTTGTCGCAGGGAAGGAGTGCGGCAAGAGATGCCACAAGAGCAAGCAGATGCCGACCGCCTCCGGGAAAGCCCTTGCCTCACTTTTTGCCTTGTTTTTACCAATTTTTTCCTTCCGGTTTCTTTTTTTCCCACATTCTCTTCCGGTTGCTTTTTTCAACCTTTCTTCCGGTAGCTTTTTTCAACCTTTCTCTTTTTCTTGCTCAGCCCCGCGCTCAAGCTAGGCCCCAGGCCTGAGAGCTCTGAGGGAACCGTAAGGTCCTCATCTCCCTCTCACGCAAGCCCGGTACCATCTGGTGCCGGCAACACCTCTGCCTCCCCTCTGGGGGGCACAACAAGTTCGGGGCGCGTGGCCCCTACATCTCCACATCACCGCGCAGAGGAGGAGCAAGCCTCCCCTCTCGAGAAACAAGACACCGGCGCCAGCAACACCGGCGCCGGCGCAGAAGCTTCCGGGCAGGTGGAAACTCCGGTTTCTCCTGCCCCCAAGAAAAAGAAGAAGAAGACCACGGAGCCGTCCCCCTCCGCGGAAATGCCACCGCCGCAAGCTCCCAGCGCCAAGCCAACTGAGGCTGCGCCAACACTGCCGCCAGAAGCCCCCAAGGCCGCCAAGGAGAAGGGCACATCGTCCGGCAGCTCCTCCGCCAACACGCAGCAGCTAACGCTGCACGCCGGCCGCGCCGCTGTCACTGCTGGAGGGAAACCTTCCGGCATCCTTGGCCGGATAACCAAGCTGACCCGTGGAGGCCGCGACCTGGGGCACCTTCTTCCCTACGCGGAGAAGTGGAATGCTGCGGATATATCCGCGGCTACACGCGGCCTGGGGAAGGACAGGCTCCCGGCGCCGGACCCTTCTGGCCCTCGATGCACAGAGGAGCACTTCGCGCGGCTGTGGCGCGCGGTGCGGGAGCTTGACAACGCGTGGCACGACGCCACTAACAACCTTGTGGTAAGTTTAACCAAGCTCTTTAGTTTTCTCAATTTTGTCGATTCATGCCGGTTTCTTTCTTTCCGGATCTTGTCTATCTTCCCAGTCCTCGAGTTTTGTGTTGAGAGCGCAGTTCTTAGCGCAAAACTTAAGTAAGAACTCAAAAAACCGGCATGCCCAGTCCCCGAGTTTCGGGTTGAGAACGCAGTTCTTAGCGCGAAACTTAGGTAGGAAACTCAAAAAACCGGCATACCCAGTCCCCGAGTTTCGGGTTGAGAATGCAGTTCTTAGCGCGAAACTCAGGTAGGAAACTTAGAGAAAACCGGCTTCTCTTTCTAACATCTTTTCTTTTGAACAGAGCACTGCTGACACCCGCACCCACCTCTTCGAGGAGCTTCTGTGGGAGCACCGGGATCTTTCTGAAGCACATAGCAAGTGCCAAGGTAAAATTTCGCGCTTCCGGCAACTTTTACCGGAAGGTTTTCCTTCTCAGAACTTACAACTTCTTTGTTTAACAGCAATCCCGGAAGCTTCCATCGAAGCCCTCCAGAAGCAGGTCAAGGCGCTCCAAGGTACCGGTTATTCTTGTCCGACTAACTTGTCTTTTCCTTGCGTTGCCAACTGCAACCTTGCTAACTTTTTCTTTCCGGTTTTCAGCTGAAAAGGAGCAGCTCCTCCAGGACCACCGCAAGGCTCTGGACGCCCAGGAGATCTACTCCAAGGGGCTGAAGGACCAGCTGATTCAAGTTGGGCTGAAGCACAGCGAGGCGATGAAGGCCGCCCAAGCTGCTGCTGAAGCCAAGATGAACGAGGCCCTGGAGGACGCCAACAACTCCACCGTGGTGCTTCGTGCTGAACTGGAGGAGGGAGCCAAGGCGCGGAAAGCAGCCGAGGATGAAGCCGCGCGCCTGAAGGCAGAGCAACAGGAGTATGACCTTTTGGTCATGCAAACTGACTCACTTGCCCTCCATAAGTTTTCTTTTTCCTTGCCGGTTTTGCTTATAAGCTTATCTTTTCCGGTAGCATTTACTTATCTTTGTTTTGTGTATTGCAGACCTCTTTCCGGATTCTCAGGCCTACGCCCAAAAGAAGGTAGCGGATCGCCGGGTTGCGCAAGCATACAAGAACTTGGACACGCCCTGGGATCCCTACGATCACCTGGTAGCCCTGAACGCGCGGGTTTCGCACATGCGCTCAGTGGATCACATCCCCGAGGTGGCGAGCCAGCTCTGCAAGGTGCTATGGCCTGAGGAGGAGGTGCCGGTCGATCCCTTGCTTGCCAATGAACGCTTGAAGAGCGCCGGCAGGAGGATCCGGGAGTGGCAGTGCTTTGCTGCCCGTGCCGGAGCTGACGCAGCGCTGCGCGTGGCTTGTTCTTGGTATCCGGAGGTGGACTTGGATGCCCTCGTTGGCGTGCGCGAGGAAGCTCCCACCGACCTGGATCCGGTTCTCACCGCCAAGCGCGAGGACCGAGCTTACCGGATCGCCGAGTACGCTACGATGCGCACTTTCATCCCCCCTCCTCCAGGTGTCCAAGATTTTCTCAGCGAAGAGGAAGACGAGGAAGATGAAGATGCCATGCTTCCGGAAGCTCCAGCACCCGGTGATGCTCTCCTTGACGCTCCCCCTGCTTGAATAGTTGCTGTTTGCCTGTCTCGTTTCACTCAAAACAATGTCTGTTAAATTCTGCCCCGGTATGCCGGGGTCTCAAGACGTAATATAAAACTTAGCCCTTTTGGCTTTTGGTTGTGCTATAACATTTTATGCCGGTATTGCTATACCGGTAAGCTATTAAGTTGTGTTTTCCTAACTTAGCACTTTGCTCACAATTTGGCTTTTTATCTTGCACTGTGAAGATTACGAAATTGTTTCGGCATTCAATCCGATGCACACTTGGTTCTTTTGCTTTGCCTCTGCCTACCCTCTGGGTTTTTTGGCGTATGAGTTACAAAGTTCTTTTGTCAAGCAAGCACTTTCTTGAACTTAGAAATAACTCGAAATTTTTTCACAAAAAACCGGTATAACCGGGGTTAGTTAAACTTTCCGGATTGTTTGTTCCCACTTTCTCTTCTCGTGGTTCGCGTGCTTAGTTCCTACCGGTTTATCTTGCTTGCCATGAAGCCGGGTTTCGGACAGCAGCAGAGTCGAAGACTCCGGTAGGTTTAGCACGCTACTAAGCCGGAAAGAAAAGATGTTCTGCAACCAACCGGTAACTGAAAAAATAAACATATTACATGCAATTCCGGTAGAGGCAGTCCCCGACATTCGTTCGAGGGTGCCGGCATCTTTTATTCATTACATATAAGGTACAAAAAAGAACTTCTTACAACACAGCCTCATGCATAGAAGGGACGCAAAAGAGCTACGTTCCATGGGCGCTTGGTTTCTTCTCCGGACCTGTCCGCCTTTCCTTTCTTTGCTTCCTGTGCGTCAACCAAGTAATAGGCGTCATTGTGTAGAGCCTTGCTCACAATGAAGGGTCCTTCCCATGGCGGAGATAGCTTGTGCCAGCCCTCGGTGCGCTGCACCAGGCGTAGCACCATATCTCCTTCCCGGAATGTTCTCGGGTTAACATTCCGGTTATGATAGCGTCTCATGTTTTGTTGGTAAATGGCTGTTCTTGCCAAGGCTAGCTCTCTTGCTTCTTCTAGCAAGTCCACATCATTTTCTCGTGCCTCTTTTACCTCTTCTTCGGTATATTGTTGAACTCTTGGTGAGTCATGTATGATATCGGTTGGAATCACGGCTTCAGCCCCATAAACCATGAAAAATGGAGTGTATCCGGTAGACCGGTTTGGAGTCGTTCTTATGCTCCACAACACTGATGGTAGCTCATCGAGCCAACACCCCGGTGTCTTTTCAAGTGGTTCAATTAGCCTGGGCTTGATACCGGAAAGTACCAAGGCGTTTGTTCTCTCCACTTGGCCATTGCCTTGTGGGTGCGCGACTGAGCACAGATCCAACCGGATATTGCTATCTTCACAAAATCTTTTGAACTCACCATGAGCAAATTTTGTGCCATTATCTGTGATGATACTGTGCGGGTATCCATACCGCAGGATAACATCTTTCAAGAATTTTACTGCCGTATGCCCATCACACTTTGCGATAGGTTTTACCTCAAGCCATTTGGTGAACTTATCCACCATGACCAAGATGTGGGTGAAACTGCTTCTTGCGGTTTTGAACGGGCCAACCATGTCAAGGCACCAAACAGCAAATGGCCAAGTCAGCGGTATAGTTTTTAAACCGGATGCTGGAGTATGGTTTTGCTTGGCGTACCTCTGGCACCCGTTGCACTTTCGTACCAAATCCTCAGCATCCTCCAAAGCAGTGAGCCAGTAGAACCCATGCCGGAATACCTTTGCAACCAGCGCCCTCGATGAAGCATGGTGTCCACATTCCCCTTGGTGAATCTCTATGAGCATTTCTTTTCCCTCTTCCGGCTCCACACACCTTTGAAGGACACCGGTAACACTTCTCTTGTACACCTCGCCATTGATGATGGTGTAAGCTTTGGACCTTCTCTGGATTCGTCTCGATTCATTTTCGTCAACCGGCAAGGTGCCGTTGGTTAGGAATTCCTCGATAGGTTTAACCCACGATGGTGCTTCTCGAACCAGAAATACCGGTACGTCTACCTCCATGTTATCCACTAGCATTGCTTCTCTCGGTATGGACGCAGCAGTCCCCGAGTTTACCGGAGCAGTCCTCGGGTTTACTTCATCGATATCCATGGGTACAACATGCGATTCCGGTACGAAAATTGACTCCGATTCCGGGCTTGGTTTTATCGATGGTACTCTTAAGTGTGCCAAGGCTATTCCAGGAGGAATTTCTTGCCTAGATGAGCCCAGTTTGGACAAAGCATCCGCGGCCTTGTTTTCTGCGCGTGGCACATGGTGAAACTCGCAGCCCTCGAAGAAGCCGGCAATCTTTTGCACGTGAAACCGGTAGGAAGCCATGTTGGCATCTTTTGCGTCCCAATCTCCGGAACATTGCTGCACCACCAAATCTGAATCTCCGTAGCAAAGGATCCGGTGTGCACTGATTTCCTTTGCGACCTTAAGGCCATGAACCAGAGCTTCGTACTCAGCCACATTGTTGGATGCTCTGAAGTGTATCTGGAAAACATACCGGAGATGATCTCCCTTAGGCGAGGTGAGTACCACACCAGCACCTAGCCCCTCCTTGAGCTTGGATCCGTCAAAGTGCATCTTCCAATATTTTATCTTTTGGTCTGGCGGCTTGTATTGCATTTCTGCCCAATCAACTAGGAAATCAGCCAAAGCTTGTGACTTTATGGCATCTCTCCTTTCATATTCCGTTAGGTATGGAGATATTTGAATCGCCCACTTGGCAATCCTGCCGCTAGCATCTTTGTTGCACATGATATCGGAAATGGGTGCCTCACTCACCACCTTCATGGGGTGCTCCTCGAAGTAGTGCTTAAGCTTTGTGGCGGCCATGAACATGCCATAAGTCATTTTCTGGAAGTGAGGGTAGTTTTGTTTTGAGAGGGAGAGCACCTCGCTCAGGTAGTATACCGGTCGCTGCACGGTTTTTCCTTCCTCTTCTCTTTCAACCACAACCACTGCGCTCACAACCCGGTTTGTTGCTGCAATGTACAACAACATGGGCTCCCTTTCCAAAGGTGAAGCCAGTATAGGCGCGGTTGCTAGCATTGTTTTCAGCTCCTTAAACGTTGCGTCTGCCTGAGGGGTCCAGACGAACGCGTCGGATTTTTTCATCAAAGCATAGAGGGGCAAAGCTTTTTGTCCCAACCTGCTTATGAACCGGCTTAGCGATGCCAAGCTTCCTGTAAACTTTTGCACATCTTTTAGATCGTGCGGTATGGTCATTCTTTCGATCGCCCGGATTTTTACCGGATTCACCTCTATTCCCCGGCTTGATACGAGGAAGCCAAGCAACTTGCCGGCTGGGACACCAAAGGTGCATTTTGCCGGATTGAGTTTCATCCGGAACCTTCTTAGGTTATCAAACGTTTGCCGGAGATCGTCGATTAAGGTTTCTTTTTTCTTAGTTTTTATCACGACATCATCTACGTAGACCTGCACGTTCTTGCCAATTTGATCGTACAAACACTTTTGCATACAGCGCTGGTACGTTGCACCAGCGTTGCGCAAACCGAAAGGCATAGTGACATAGCAATAAGCCCCGTGCGGGGTGATAAACGCAGTCTTTATTTGGTCTTCCTTTTTCAAGGGGATTTGGTGGAAACCGGAGTAAGCATCTAGGAAGGACAACAGTTCACATCCAGCGGTGGAATCAATCACTTGATCGATCCGGGGTAGCGGGAAAGGATCTTTTGGGCAAGCCTTGTTCAGGTTGGTGTAGTCGATACACATGCGCCATACCTTTGGAGCTTTTGCTTCAAGGTTCTCTTCTTTCTTCTTCTCGACCATCACCGGATTGGCTAGCCACTCAGTATGCAGCACTTCCACGATGAAATCGGCAACCAACAACTTTGTTACTTCTTCACCAATGATCTTTCTTCTGTCTTCTGCAAACCGGCGCAGCGGCTGCCTTACCGGCTTAGCATCTTTCCGGACGTTCAGACAGTGCTCAGCCAGCTCCCTCGGAACACCTACCAAGTCATCAGTAGACCAGGCAAAGATATTCCGATTTTCACGGAGGAAGCTGGTGAGCGCACTTTCCTATGCATCACTGAGGCCAGCACCGATACGAACGGTACGCTCAGGGTGAGCCGGATCCAGCACGATATCTTTTGTTTCATTGGTTGGCTTGAAAGCCGGTGTGCCCAAGCTTCCACTCATTGCCGCTAAGCTCAACTGTGAGGACTGAGCTAGCGCAACAGCAGTTTGCATCCTTCTCTTTTCCTCTGCAATCACCAGCGATTCGGCCAGATTTGATCCGGCGGAAGCGGTTTCCAGTGAGACTTTGTAGTTTCCCACCACGGTTAAGGGTCCACGAGGTCCCGGCATCTTCATCTTGAGATAGGCCGTGTGAGTTGATGCCATAAAGGCTGCCAGTGCCGGTCTCCCCAGCAGTGCATGGTAAGGACTGTCTAGGTCCACTACCTCGAACAGAAGGTTTTCCACCCGGCAATTGTCACGTCCACCAAAGGACACATCCACCCGGACTTTTCCCATGGGAGAGCAAGACAGCCCCGGAACGATTCCGTGGAAAGTCGTGTGCGTCGGTTGCAGCATGTTCTCAGTTATCCCAAGCGTGCGCATAGTGTGCCGGTACATGATGTTGATGCTGCTCCCATTGTCTATCAGCACCTTGCTGAATTTGACTCGAGCATTTGGCCCATGCATGATTGGGTCAACCACGAGAGCATAACCACCCGGATTAGGCATTAGCTTGGGGTGATCCTTGAACGACCAGCTGATCTCTTGATCAGACCAAAGCATGTATTTTGGGACTGCCGGCATCACCGCGTTTACTTCCATGGAGCGACGGTGCACACTTTGCCTGTCCGTTGGCTCAGTGATGAACACAACGCAGCACATGTCCGGATCGTGGTAAACATTCTGGCCTAAAGGTGCCGGTGGAGGTGGTTGGCCATTTCCGTTTCCCACCTGGTGAACTTGTTGCGGTGGAGGCCGGTTTTGCGGAGGTACCGGTATAGCGTTTGGTCCAGTAAGCGGGGGTGGTGGTGGTAGCTTTCCGGCATCCTTTGCCGTGCCTTGGCCCATCACCTTTTGGTCCAGGTACAATCTTTTGTCAAGTGGTTAGCCGGCCTTCCGGGGTTTGGCGTGTGCCACCGGCATGGTTGATCCATAGCGGATTCCATGGTGTATCTTTCCTCATTGTTTTGCCAGGGCTTCTTTTCAACCCATTGTTTCTTAGGACCCGCCCACGGCTGCGATCCGGTTTTTTGACTTTGGCTTCCGCTGGCGCCGGAATTTTCCTGCACCGCCGCTACTTGTTGTGGACCATACCTTCGATCCGGAAACTCTTCCCTTCGTTTGTTTTGCCGGTTATCCCGGTATTGTTCTTGGCGTTGCTGAGGCAAGTTTGTTTGTTCCGGGTCAGCTTGCACTGCCGGTTGCATTGGGTCTCCCAATGCGTAGCTATCAGCCACACGTATCATCTCAGCCAACGTTGTCGGCATGTTTCTCTGTAGCTTTTGCCACAGAAGTGAACCTCGTCTGCACCCATTGCAAAACCAAGCAATGGCTTGTGCCTCGATTACCCCTTCACAGGAGTTTCTTGTAGAATTCCACCGGGTTAGGTAATCCCGGTCTGTTTCATTGGCGCGCTGTGTGCATAGCGCAAGTTGTTGTGGCCTGTTTGGCCTTCGGTAGGTACTACTGAAGTTGCTTACAAAAGCTTCCTCAAAGTCCAGCCAGCCATTTATACTTCCTGCCGGCAAATTGTTTAGCCAGATGCGCGCTGGTCCTACCAGGAAAGATGGCACAATCCTTACGGCCCAGCGCCGGTTTCCTCCACCAGTGACGGTTCCTCCGCCACCGGCAACATATACCGCGATCACGTAATCCGCGAGCCAGTCTTCCGGCTTGGTGGTGCCATCGTAAGTTTTAGTGTCACGGGGCAACGTGAAGTTGCGAACCGGTGGCTCTTCTTTCATGATTCTTGGGCCAAAGCACTTTGGGCCTGGAGGACCTTCTGCCTCCACTATCTCAGACAGATACACCCTATCCAAACGGTGCCTCGCATCCCGATCTAGTAGGCATCTTTCGCCTAACCGACCTCCCAAAGGGTTCCGGTAGACCACAACTCTTTCAGCTCCTGAGTCAGCCTCTTCGTATCTTTCCGGTACCGCGGCTCTTTCCTGCCGGTACCTTGGTGGAGGCATTTTCTCTTCCACATACACTGCTTTTGCAGTGCGGAAGTTCTGCCCACTTCCCTCTCTGCTGGCATGATCTTTTACGGCATAACCGTTTCCGGCATGGGCACCTGTTTCCCCTTGATTTTTTCTACCGGCCTCGTATCGCCCGGCTTGTTGTTTTCCGGCACCGGCTTGCTGCTTTCCGGCAAGGACCGGGTCGTACACAGTCATTTGCTGCGCATTCGCTTTTTCTTTTCTTTTATCTGGATGGGGGGACGATGCCTGCCCATGGGACCTGCTACCGGCATTCCTTGCGGAACACAGAGATTTTGATGCCACAGCCTTGTTTATCTTAGCTTGCTGCTCAGCATTTTGCACCTCAATCATGTCAAGCAACTCTTTTACACGATCTTGCTGCTTTGCCAACGCGTCACCGGTAAGCGACTCACACAGCTCTACAGCAGCCCTAGCAGCTTTTAAGGTTTTATCCGGGCTACTGTATTTGGGTTTCTCTACGATGCTAACAGATGCAGAGGCGCTTTTGCCGGTAAGAATCTCTTTGCGCAAATCTTGATCTAGATTGCGACCTCTAAGCATATTTTCCGGTTGCCTAGTGATGTCTACGCCCCCTCCTTTTCCTGTAGACAGTGTTGGGCCTCCAAGAGCAGAGGTTTGTAGAACAGCAGCAAGTTTCCCTTAAGTGGATCACCCAAGGTTTATCGAACTCAGGGAGGAAGAGGTCAAAGATATCCCTCTCAAGCAACCCTGCAACCACAAAGCAAGAAGTCTCTTGTGTCCCCAACACACCTAATAGGTGCACTAGTTCGGTGAAGAGATAGTGAAATACAAGTGGTATGAATAAGTATGAGCAGTAGTAACGGTGCCAGAAAAGTGCTTTGCTATCCAGGACTGGCGTGTGGATGATGGTGGTAATATTGCAGGCAGTACAGATGCAGTAAAACAGTAAACACGCAGCGATAATAGTATTGAGGAACAAGGCCTAGGGATTATACTTTCACTAGTGGACACTCTCAACATTGATCACATAACAGAATAAATAAATAGATGCTAGACTCTACACCCTCTTGTTGGATGATGAACACCACTAACTGTGTAGGATTACACGAACCCTCAATGCCGGAGTTAACAAGCTCCACAATATTCAATGTTCATATTTAAATAACCTTAGAGTGCATGACAGATCAACATAACCAAACCAAGTACTAACATAGCATGCACACTGTCACCTTCACACTACGAAAGGAGGCATAGATCACATCAATACCATCATAGCAATAGTTAACTTCATAATCTACAAGAGATCACAATCATAGCCTACGCCAAGTACTACACGATGCACACACTGTCACCATTACACCGTGTAGGAGGAATAAACTACTTTAATAACATCACTAGAGTAGCACATAGATAAATTGTGATACAAAACACATTGCAATCATAAAGAGATATAAATAAGCACTTCACTATGCCATTCATAACAGTGAATAAGTATTCTGTGAAATCTAGCCTAAGAGACCCACACGGTGCACACACTGTCACCTTTACACACGTGGGACAAGGAGTCTCCGGAGATCACATAAGTAAAATCCACTTGACTAACATAATGACATCTAGATTACAAGCATCATCATATGAATCTCAATCATGTAAGGCAGCTCATGAGATTATTGTATTGAAGTACATAGGAGAGAGATTAACCACATAGCTACCGGTACAGCCCCGAGCCTCGATGGAGAACTACTCCCTCCTCATGGGAGACAGCAGCGTTGATGAAGATGGCGGTGGTGTCGATGGAGAAGCCTTCCGGGGGCACTTCCCCGTCCCGGCGGCGTGCCGGAACAGAGACTCCTTGTGGTGACCCCGCATACCACTGCATGTTGTAGTATGCCAGTCGTTGATATAACATTCGCGAAGTACCATTCCGCAAATATTACATCCCTCAGAGTAGTACAACAGAACATAGCAGGGTCCATAACTCATTCACATATTATTACAATCATCATACACAAGTCGTCTCGGAGCTCCTCTTGGGTTCTGAGAGGATAACTCCTGGGTTCGAGGCGAACCCAACTTAACTTACAATACCATTGTCTCATTAAACTAAACATTTATTTAAACGAGCAGCTAAATAGTAAGAGTTCGCGCTGCTTGGCTACTACTACTCCTCCTGATATCCTTAGGCTTGTTCTCCTCCGGAAGCCTCCCCGGATCCGTAGACTATGATGTAGTCTACGCCTTCAACACCTCCTGAGAGGTCTGGTTCCTCGTAGCCGATGATCTCGACTCCATCATGGTTGTCGTTGTCCTCCTCCAGATGGTTCAGACAATCTAAGCATGGGATTTAAGAGTGGTATGAGTACGAGCGTACTCAACAAGTTCATTATAGATAAGAGGTGTTTTATGCACTAGCTACGATATTAAACCAGAAAGTCTAATACCAATGCAAATTTTGATAAACATTTCTTCAAGAGATTGCTTTTATTTCAAAGAGCTATGTCCGTCAGCCTTCACCGGTTTACTAGAACTTCATGGAGCTCCTTTCCGGCCGCGTTCGCAGTTCCTTAATCCCGGAACAGGGAGTGACAGGTCACAGTTCTTACGCTCTGCAGAGGTGTGTTGCTTTACCCATAAGAGATCTTAACCTTGGTGCCAACCGGGCAGCTTTCCCGTCCACACTTCCTTAGGTGTGAGGCCCGGTATAAGGTCTAGCCAATCATGTTCCTCCGCTACCTCGAACACCCACCCTTTGTTGCATACCCCGACCCTGGGTCCTCGTCGGTCCTCTTATACCACTTAAGGATGGACCCCGACCACGACAACAGTTTGGGACTCGTTAACCAAACTCCTTCGCCGGTAGCTGCAACCCATCATAGACCGCAATACCGTGGGGACTTAAGGCTTCCCCAGCCCACCGCTTGTACTTCGAGCGACAAGTGTCTACGGACTATGCCGTGGGGACTTAAGGCTTCCCCAGCCTACCGCTTGCCCTGACAGATACAAGTGTCTACGGTAAAGCGCATCCGTTGATGAACGAGAGGTGGAAACACTTTTGACTACTCCGTCCCACTCCGGATCTTATGGTTAACACGGATATTACGGCACAAGAATCACTGGCGACATTTGTTGTTTAATCCTAGATGGATATAAGCCCATGCAATGGAACCTCCACCATATCAACACAATCCATGGTTCCATTGCCCACCACATAGTCATATTCATAGTTATGAAAGTAGTGGTTTTGATTTTTGTGCAATAGTGATAACCATAATACTTTGCAAGTAATTTGATAAAAATACTCAAATGACATGAGCAAGTGATGAACTTGCCTGAACACTGCAAAGGTCTGCAGTTGGAAGGTATGGACTGACCCTTGTCCTCTTGTTCTGAAAAATAGCATCATTGTCCGATAAGGGCAATGGTTAAAGAAGCAATTATGCATGATTCCATTTTTAGGGTTTGTTCCCCCCTTCCGATGTCGTTATTATTTCATGTGAGAGGTTAATACTAAGAATAATTTGGAGATATTATATTTAGAGTAAATACAACCTTGAAATGTTGTCAAGGTGTTTTTCTAGTCCAAAATCCTTTATGTACTTATTTTCATTATTGAAAATAAAAGGTGTGATTTAAATGATTATTTAAATCATCAAATTTGAACTTATTCTTGTTTAACTTCAAAAATTCTATTTCATATTTTATTATGATAGAGATTTTTATACTGAGTGGTTTTCATATTTTTAATTATTTTTTTGGAGCTTTTAAACATTTAGTATGAATTTTCAAAGTTTCAGTATTTATAGAATTTGTGAAATACCAAATTTGCCCCTGGGCCCACCTGTCAGTGGAGCCCAGTGGGTTGGGTTCGACCAGCTCGGGTCCAACCGACCCGAGCGGTCGCTCACTCCCTTTCCCACCACGCCGCCTCGACGAACCCTAATCCCCTTCTCTCTGGCGACCTGTGTCGCCCTCGCCGTCGCCGGTGATTCGGCGAACTCCGGCCGTCATGGCCCTCGCCATGGGCGCAATCGAACCGCCTCGTGGCGCCGGTCTTTCTCATCCGCGTCGATCTGGAACTGGCGTTGCTCCGGCTCGTCCCCGACCCCTCGCCGTGGCTAGGGTTACGGGCTCCGTGGCGATCTCGGCTGCTTCCGGAGGTTCCGGGCGTGATGGCGCCGCCGTGGGCCTCGCCGCGATGGTGCGGGGTGCTTTGCGGCGCTTGTACGAGCGTGGCCTGGCCTGGCCAGTGCTACCGTGCACTCGGCACGCGCCGCCGTGGCCGCCATGGCCGCGACTATTGTCTGCTCGCCTCGGAGTACGTGCGCCACTCTCTCTCTCTCTCTATCTTTCTCTCTCTCTTGTCCTTCTTCTCCATCCTCTAGCTACGGCCACGGCTACTCCATCTCGTGGAGATGCACTGCCCGTCTTCTTTCTTTATTCTTCTTTGCGCCTAGCTAGCTTAACTTCTTTGTTGCGATGCACATGCTGCTAAGTGCTACTGCTATCTCTGTGTAAGAATTTCTAGCCTAAGCACTTGCTGTGCTAGTACTGCTTGCTTAATTCCATTCTTGTGCCTCTGTTCTTGTTGATAATCTTGCCAGATCCTCAAGTGTGTTAATTTCAATTGCTATGGCTTGATTATAGTGTATAGTTCTTGCATAATTGCAAGTGCACGAGCCTCTTGTGGCTAATTCTTGTGCTCAAATTCATGAGCATACTCATCTGGGCATTCTTTGTTGGCTTCTTGGTATGATTAAAGGATGAGCACTAAGTGGTTTATTTGTTTATTATGATCCGGTGGTTCATCAAACCTTTGATGTGCTTATGGATACAATTATAAGGTTATTGATTGATTATCGGTGATGCAATTCCTTAGGCAATGTGTCTGTTTATTTTATATGGTCAATATAATGCTTAGAATTGGGTTCTAGCATGCTTTAGCAAGCTCTGGTGATCCAGTGATCAACAGTTGCTTGATCAATGCTTGCTTTATTTACTGCCTCTGCTGTCTCGCTTAGTGCAGTATTTGTGCATCACCAGGCCTTGTCTTTGGTGTGTCTTGTGGTTGGCTCAAGCAATTGTTGTTGCTTCCGGTGATCTATTGGATCATGAGTAAGTGTTCCGATTCTTGGTGATCTATCTCTTTCATTTATCTGTAAAGCTTATCCTTGTTTATTGGATAAATGAGATGAACTGCTATGCGGTGATGACTCTTATAATTTGTTTAATTGAGCTAGAGGGATGCCAACATTAGTTGGGGACCCTAGCTCCACTTTGAACCCATTACGGGTGATGATATTTGTGCTTGACTTGATGGTTTGGCTGTTTTAGGGTTTGAGGTGACCAGGGCCGTAGTCATGTCTTGCCCAGGGGTAGCTCCCCTCTTGTTGGCTTCTTTGTGGCTCACCAAATGCTTTACGGGTGATCCATTTAGTGGATTATTACCGGTAGCTCTTGATGTTGAAATCAAAATTAGACAATGATTTGTCTAAGTCGATGGCTTTGAATAAGCTGTAGGTGCTAAGTGTGTATCTAGGCTAACTTGTGCTCTCATCTCTTCTTTGGATTCCTTCAGTTATGCAATAAGTGTCATAGCTGTTGTTCCCTTTAGATGATTAACCAGTGGCCTCTCTACTCTAGCTTGCACCATATGGCTTAGTAGCCAGATGATGACACAAACAGGGTACTCACACCCTTTTGCTTCTGTGTGTTTGATGCACATGCTTATTTATGAACAAAACCATCTGGTTTGTTCATGTTGAGTTGTATACCTCACTCCAGCTCCTAGATTTTGATGGTGGTGTCGAGGTGTTTCTTCGATGTTGATCTGCTGGTTGAGTTGCTTGCCTGCTCCTCCTGGCTAGGCGATGCTTGATCTATTCCATGATTTGTTGCTTAGCGATGGCGAGTTCTTGGTGGAACTGTCTCTGGTGGGTTTTGGCTAGCTATGTGTTCTTCCTGTTCTTGAGTTCTTACCACTGGGAGATTACGCCGATGATCAGCTAGGGTTTGCTTTGGTGGAAAAGCTTTTATACCATCCAGTACCCTGCTTCATTGATCGACAGCACAACCATGTCACTTAGGTGACTCTCCCCTGGTCTGTGTGTGTTGTGAGACATGCAGCTATCCCTGTGAGCTGCCTGTGTGCTTCATAGGTTGGGACTTGGTCCTTTGGCTTGACACCCCGGCAGTGTTTGAGTTATCCTCTCAATTTGATCATATTTGCTAACCTGCCAAGTGGTTTTACCACTTGGCATAATCCCTATTTTCTTGTCTTTGTTGTCTTACTATGCAGGTTTAAGGAAATGTTCAAGAAGTTCAATCAAGTGATGTCCAAGAAAATCATGAAGATTTTCTTATCTAGTTTAGCCATTTACAATATCTTTGTAATTTTCATTTTCTATTTTTTTATTTATTCAATTCTTGTGATGTGTTGTAATATTTTAGATTTCAATTCTGGATATTGTAAAGACAGTGTATCTTGTGTGATTATTAATAAATCTCAAAGTTTCCTTAATGGGCTTTACTAAATAAATGTAATGTTTATATTCTTGATTATTAATATTTGTTTAATGAATTACCTCAATTTTGAATTATGAGATATTCATATGATGTTTAAATTTGAAATTCAAAAGTTCTTGTGTTTGAATTCAATCATGCAACTTAAGTTGTAATGCAATACTCTCCTCTCTTCTCAAAACCCTAATTTAGTTAGGTGAGTTGCAAGTTTGTCGCACTCTCGAAACCCTAACCCTGTAAGGTGTCGAGAGAGAAACTTGTTCCCCTTCGATGCAGTTTTTGTTTAAAAGCGCGAAATTTCCCCAGAATTTACTAGGAAATGCACATCCCTTTCTAAAATCTACCCCTCGATCGTCTCTAAACCTGGGACATTACAGCCTTTCCCCCTTAAAGAAAACTTCGTCCCGAAGTTGTGGTTGTAATACCTAAACAGTTCGGGGTATGTTTTCCTCAGGTCTTCCTCTTTTTCCCAGGTGGCTTCCCTCTCGGGGTGGTGCTTCCATTGTATCTTGCAATACTTGATCGCCTTATTTCTGAGTTGTTTCCAGCTTTCCTCGAGAATCTTGGCTGGCTTCTCGATGTATGTCAAGTCTGGTTGTAACTCGAGCTCGTCATGTGATATTGGTTCATCTGGGGTCTTCAAACATTTCCGAAGTTGTGACACATGGAATACATTATGAACTTGATCTAGCCTTCCGGGTAAATCCAATTCAAAGGCTAAACCTCGATTCTGACTCAGTATCTTGAAAGGTCCTATATATCTAGGACTGAGCTTTCCTTTTACTCCAAACCTCTGGAGTCCTTTCATCGGGCTTACCTTAAGATAAACCATGTCTCCAACTTGTGGCTCCCATGTCCTTCTCTTCTGATCGGCATAACTCTTTTGCCAACTCTGGGCTATCTTGAGCCTGTCTCTGATAATGTCAATGATTTGTTGTTTTTCCTTGACATAATCAGGGTTGAACTCTTTGCTTGCCCCGGCTTCATACCAACATATTGGTGATCTACACTTCCTCCCATACAGAGCTTCAAATGGTGCCATCTTGATGCTGCTTTGGTAACTATTGTTGTATGAAAACTCTGCTAAAGGTAGATGCTCCTCCCATGATCCTCCGAAGTCTAGGGCACAAGCCCTAAGCATATCTTCTAAGATCTGATTGGTTCTCTCAGTTTGTCCACCTGTTTGTGGATGATACGCGGTACTATAATCCAACTTGGATCCTAAAGCTTCGTGAAGTTGCTTCCAGAATGCTGATGTGAACACGGATCCTCGATCCGACACTATCTTCTTAGGCACTCCATGCTTACTCACGATCTCTTTGATGTAAAGATCGATAAGGGGTTTCTCTCCTTTATCCTGCTGGTTTACCGCTAAAAAGTGTGCACTTTTCGTCAACCGGTCCACGATTACCCATATCATGTCCTTCTTTTTATTAGTCATGGGTAGTCCGGTGATGAAATCCATCCCTATCTCTTCCCATTTCCACTCTGGAATAGGTAAAGGTTGTAACTTCCCTGCCGGACTCTGGTGTTCTGCTTTCACTCTCTGACAGGTATGGCATTCTGCCACATATTGTGATATCTCCCTCTTCATGTTATTCCACCAAAATAGTTCCTTTAAATCCATGTACATCTTTGTACTTCCCGGATGTATGGAATAGGGTGTTTGATGAGCTTCCCGGAGTATTACTTCCTTAATTTCAGCAATATCCGGAACGCAGATCCTCTTCTGGAACCACAAAGATCCAGATTCTCCACGGTGAAATTCTGATGGTCTTCCCTCATCTATTCTCCTCATCTCCTCTACAATGAATGGATCGTCCATCTGACCCATCATTATCTCATTCTTCAAGTTAACATTAAGTTCATCGGCTACTTGCAACGCCGATAATCCTTCATGGGCTTCCTTCTCCCAAAGTTGTATTTGGGCTTGGCTTATTTCCTTCCTCAGCTCCGGTGATATTTCTTGTTCCACTCCTCCGGTACTCTTCCTACTCAGGGCATCTGCTACTACATTAGCCTTCCCTGGTGTGTAATTGATTGTCAGATCATAATCCTTGATCAATTCTAGCCATCTTTTCTGCCTCATGTTGAGTTCCTTCTGAGTGAAGAAATATTTGAGGCTTTTATGATCTGTATAGAGCTCACACTTAGCTCCATAGAGAAAATGTCTCCAAGTTTTTAATGCAAACACGACCGCTGCTAATTCCAAGTCATGTGTTGGATAGTTCACTTCATGAGGTCTGAGTTGCCTCGATCCATAGGATATCACTTTCCGATCTTGCATGAGTACGCAACCCAATCCATGTTTGGATGCGTCCACGGTACACGGTGTAATCCTTGCCAACTTAGGAATCGCTAACACCGGTGCCGTAGTGAGTTTCTCCTTCAGAGTTTGAAAACTCTTCTCACATTCCTCTGACCACACGAATGGTGTGTTCTTTCTTAACAGCTTTGTCATTGGTCCTGCTATCTTGGAGAATCCTTCAATGAATCTCCGATAATATCCTGCCATTCCAAGGAATCCTCGGATTTCCTTGACAGTCTTGGGTGCTTCCCATTCTAAAACTGCTGCTACCTTGCTCGGGTTGACAGCGATTCCATCTTTACTAATGACATGACCAAGAAATTCCACTTGATCTAGCCAAAATTCACACTTACCGAGTTTGGCATAAAGTTGGTGTTCCCTTAGTGTTTGCAATACTAACCTCAAATGATCGGCATGTTCTGCCTTGTTCTTGGAATATATCAAGATATCATCGATGAATACGATGACAAACTTGTCTAGATATGGCATGAAAATCTTATTCATGAGATTCATGAATATTCTTTGGGGCATTGGTCAATCCAAAAGGTACTACAAGGTATTCATGGTGTCCATACCTTGAGACAAAGGTAGTTTTCGGAACGTCCTCCTTCTTGATCTTTATCTGGTGATAACCCGATCTTAGATCAATCTTGGAAAAGACTCCCGCTCCTCTAACCTGATCAAATAGATCTTGTATCCTTGGAAGTGGATACTTGTTCTTGATTGTGACGTTGTTTAGATTCCCTGTAGTCTCAGCACATCCTTCTTCCTCCATCCCTTTTATCTACGAAGATCACAGGTGATCCCCATGGTGAAACACTCTCCTGAATGAATCCCTTTTGTTCTAAGTCATCCAATTGCTCCTTAAGTTCCTTCAGTTCCTTAGGCCCCATTTTATATGGTGCTTTAGCAATCGGAGCTGTTCCTGGGATTAGGTCGATAGTGAATTCTATCTCCCTATCTGGTGGCATACCAGGTAATTCCAGAAACACATCCTGGAATTCATTTACTACAGGTATATCTTCTAACTTCACCTCCTTCATGCTATTCAGCTGTAGCTCCACTTCAATCTGTGTATGTTTGTCGCCTTGGTAGATCATTCTACTTCCATCGGGACTTTTTAATGACACCGTCTTGTTTACACAGTCGATCAATGCTCCATTAGCTTCTAACCAGTTCATACCAAGAATGACATCAATGTCCTTCATCGGTAAAATGAACAGTCCGCGTCAAACGCGCACTTATTGATCATAATGACTTGTTTTTGTTTGGCATGGGTTACTAATATCGTTCCCCATGAGAAAGTATGGTTATGGGTGTATCTAACTTAGTGCAACTAATCCCATGTTTGATGATGAATTGTTGAGAAATGAATGATATGGTTGCACCGGTATCAAAAGTACTTTGCCAGGATGAGTGAGTATCTGGAGCGTACCTATCACCGCCCGGTCGAGTTGACCACCTCCTCCGGTGGTACAGTTCAGCTTGCCGAAGGGCTTCTTATTCTTCCAATTCCCTCCGGTGTTTCCTCGATTTCCTCCTCCTCCACTATTCTTCTTGGGGCAGTCCTTCAGCATGTGCCCCTCCTGACGACACCCAAAGCATATGATCTTGGGTTTCTTACAATCCTTCATGACATGTCCTTTTAAACCACAGGAATGGCATATAATCTGATTTGCGATGATATCCTTGGTTCCTCCTCGATTCTTGTTGTTGTTGTTGTTGTTGTTGTTATACCGTGGCTTGAAACTCAAGCTGGTATTGGGCTTGTTACTAACAAACCTCTTAGGCTCATACTTGGCCTTCTTCCTCTTCTCTTCTTGCAGTTGTTTAAAGTCATCTTCAAGAGCGATGGCTGCATCCACCAACTCTTGGTATTCCGTTGCTCTCATCATCCGTAGCTGCACCTTAAACTGGGGACTTAACCCCTCGTAAATCTCTTCTTCTTCTTGTCCTCGGTATTGACTTCCTCAACAGCATACCGGGACAGCTTTGAAAACTCACGACATAAGTCGGGATTGCCTTATCCTTACGCTCGAGACTCTCAAACTCTCGACGCTTCGGTTCCACAATACTTTCGGGGACATTGGATTCCCTGAACTTACTTGCAAACTCCTCCAATGTGAATACCTTTCCTGCCGGATACACGGCTACAATGTTGTCCCACCATGATGCGGCAGGTCCACATAGCAGATGGGTAGCATATCGGACCTTCTCTTGGTCATTGCATCCAACAGTGTTGAGCTTGCGCTCAGTATCCATCAACCAATCTTCCGCGTCCATCGGCTCGGGCGCGTATGCGAAAGATATCGGCTTGGTGTTTTGGAAGTCTGCTAATGTGACTCCCTGGTTCTCAGGTCTCTCCACCCTATTCTGCTGCATCAGATCCTGAAGGAATTTGTTCTGCAGCTCCAGTGTTACACGCTGCCTCTCTTCCGCAAGTTGCATGTACTGGATAAAATTTTGCTGCGTCATGGGGGGTGGTGGTGGTGGAAACTGATCTCTGGCTGCACCCTCAGCCTCTTCCTTTTCCTTTGCTTCGCGCTCCATGCGCTGTGCTTCCGTCTCGTTTCCTAACGTTCCCGACATAATCCCCCTAGTTCTGCAACACAAGATGATTCTCATAATTACTCCATGCGCAAGTTTTCTGAGCTCAACTTTGTGCACAGAACTAGTCACGCAATGGAAATCAAGAAGCAAATCCAAATCATACAAAACATATACCCTGTATATACATACATAAGTGGTCTTGTTACAATACTCGAGTCGATGTGAGTATGCAAACTCACTTATTAAAGTATATGTACAAATTTATACAGATATTACAAACTATAATACACGTGGTACTTGTGTATTATAGCTACGCCTCCCTTGGTGGACTTCTAATCGGTCTTCACTCCCGATACATTCCAGGCTTCCATCCGGTCGAACGTGTCGTCCTCCTGATAGACCCTGGAACATAGGGTCTCCCCGTTGGCTTGTAGTCCGAATCCGATGATGACCCTAAGGAGAAATCAGTATTCACAAACTGATCGTTGAGTGCATCATAGTCCACCCATCGGGTGTACTCTCCTGTAGCCCCACCATAAGGGTTACCAAAACCCATACCCGACTCAACTTTGTGTCGGATATCCTCCATCCACTCCTTCATTACTAGGGTAGCTCACAGTTCTGGGTTGTTGCATCATCGTTCATCTCTCCATCATAGTACTCAGTAGTACTATGGGTTCCAGTATCACTACCCCAACGCCAACCCCTAGAATTCTCGATCGGAGTCTCGGAATGCTGGTTGTTTCCGGATTCCGCTCCGCCTTCGTATCCCCCATAGGAACTATTCAGGTAGTTCCCAGGTGTAGCAGGTGTAGGTTCACGTGCAAGTGGATCAAAGCTGATGTAGTCACCAGCTGAATAAACTGGTGTGTGCACTACATTCTCCATAGGTTCTTTCCCTACTCTCCTCCTTGGGTTCGGTAAATTCCTCTAGCATCGTATCAATAGCTCCTATCGGATGATGGTTCACCTGAAAGAGTAGTGATATGAAGTTACGGCTATTATCCATATATTTTGCCGCTGCTATGGGTTTGCGTTTGGCGTATTTGTAGTGGTTGAGCATGGGATCTTCTTCCTCCTGATTATGGGGAATATGGGAGAACTCGGAATCCATAAGCTCTTTTGTCTTATGTTCCCGTATGTCGGTTATGGCTCTCATAACAGCTATATGATAGGCTGTGTTGGTTGTCCTAGCTTCTCCAGCTGGCATGACTACGCTCATTCCCAAAGATTCGGAAGTCGCAGTCCTACTCGCACTTGGCCAACACCGGTCCATCATAGAACATGTACTTCTTTCTTGGAATGCGGGGATCACACCCAAATTCCAGCAACATGGCTCGTAGGATATCAGCAAGTCCTCCTTGGTATTCGTTCAGTGTGGAATCCATAACTTTCACGTTTCTTCCCGGTCGTGCACTTGCCATGTTGGCTGTAGAAATAGAAAGATTATAAGATTAGTAATAATGCATCATAATAGAGATAATAAAGAATTATCGCACTAAAAGATATGATTGTTGTATTCTCAATTGAATATACACCATATTTTTAGAGAATTCTTTACTAATCCTATTTGACTCCTAACGTTTAGTCCCATTTACTAGGTTCCAACCTAAGGTCAAAGCTTTTGCTCTGATACCAACTGTGGTGACCCTGCATACCACTGCATGTTGTAGTATGCCAGTCGTTGATATAACATTCGCGAAGTACCATTCCGCAAATATTACATCCCTCAGAGTAGTACAACAGAACATAGCAGGGTCCATAACTCATTCACATATTATTACAATCATCATACACAAGTCGTCTCGGAGCTCCTCTTGGGTTACGAGAGGATAACTCCTGAGTTCGAGGCGAACCCAACTTAACTTACAATACCATTGTCTCATTAAACTAAACATTTATTTAAACGAGCAGCTAAATAGTAAGAGTTCGCGCTGCTCGGCTACTACTACTCCTCCTGATATCCTTAGGCTTGTTCTCCTCCGGAAGCCTCCCCGGATCCGTAGACTATGATGTAGTCTACGCCTTCAACACCTCCTGAGAGGTCTGGTTCCTCGTAGCCGATGATCTCGACTCCATCATGGTTGTCGCTGTCCTCCTCCAGATGGTTCATACAATCTAAGCATGGGATTTAAGAGTGGTATGAGTACGAGCGTACTCAACAAGTTCATTATAGATAAGAGGTGTTTTATGCACTAGCTACGATATTAAACCAGAAAGTCTAATACCAATGCAAATTTTGATAAACATTTCTTCAAGAGATTGCTTTTATTTCAAAGAGCTATGTCCGTCAGCCTTCACCGGTTTACTAGAACTTCATGGAGCTCCTTTCCGGCCGCGTTCGCAGTTCCTTAATCCCGGAACGAGGGAGTGACAGTCCACGGTTTTACGCTCTGCAGAGGTGTGTTGCTTTACCCATAAGAGATCTTAACCTTGGTGCCAACCGGGCAGCTTTCCCGTCCACACTTCCTTAGGTGTGAGGCCCGGTATAAGGTCTAGCCAATCATGTTCCTCCGCTACCTCGAACACCCACCCTTTGTTGCATACCCCGACCCTGGGTCCTCGTCGGTCCTCTTATACCACTTAAGGATGGACCCCGACCATGACAACAGTTTGGGACTCGTTAACCAAACTCCTTCGCCGGTAGCTGCAACCCATCATAGACCGCAATACCGTGGGGACTTAAGGCTTCCCCAGCCCACCGCTTGTACTTCGAGCGACAAGTGTCTACGGACTATGCCGTGGGGACTTAAGGCTTCCCAGCCTACCGCTTGCCCCGCAGATACAAGTGTCTACGGTAAAGCGCATCCGTTGATGAACGAGAGGTGGAAACACTTTTGACTACTCCGTCCCACTCCGGATCTTATGGTTAACACGGATATTACGGCACAAGAATCACTGGCGACATTTGTTGTTTAATCCTAGATGGATATAAGCCCATGCAATGGAACCTCCACCATATCAACACAATCCATGGTTCCATTGCCCACCACATAGTCATATTCATAGTTATGAAAGTAGTGGTTTTGATTTTTGTGCAATAGTGATAACCATAATACTTTGCAAGTAATTTGATAAAAATACTCAAATGACATGAGCAAGTGATGAACTTGCTGAACACCGCAAAGGTCTGCAGTTGGAAGGTATGGACTGACCCTTGTCCTCTTGTTCTGAAAAATAGCATCATTGTCCGATAAGGGCAATGGTTAAAGAAGCAATTATGCATGATTCCATTTTTAGGGTTTGTTCCCCCCTTCCGATGTCGTTATTATTTCATGTGAGAGGTTAATACTAAGAATAATTTGGAGATATTATATTTAGAGTAAATACAACCTTGAAATGTTGTCAAGGTGTTTTTCTAGTCCAAAATACTTTATGTACTTATTTTCATTATTGAAAATAAAAGGTGTGATTTAAATGATTATTTAAATCATCAAATTTGAACTTATTCTTGTTTAACTTCAAAAATTCTATTTCATATTTTATTATGATAGAGATTTTTATACTGAGTGGTTTTCATATTTTTAATTATTTTTTTGGAGCTTTTAAACATTTAGTATGAATTTTCAAAGTTTCAGTATTTATAGAATTTGTGAAATACCAAATTTGCCCCTGGGCCCACCTGTCAGTGGAGCCCAGTGGGTTGGGTTCGACCAGCTCGGGTCCAACCGACCCGAGCGGTCGCTCACTCCCTTTCCCACCACGCCGCCTCGACGAACCCTAATCCCCTTCTCTCTGGCGACCTGTGTCGCCCTCGCCGTCGCCGGCTGATTCCGGCGAACTCCGACCGTCATGGCCCTCGCCATGGGCGCAATCGAACCGCCTCGTGACGCCGGTCTTTCTCATCCGCGTCGATCTGGAACCGGCGTTGCTCCGGCTCGTCCCCGACCCTCGCCGTGGCTAGGGTTACGGGATCCGTGGCGATCTCGGCGCTTCGTGAGGTTCCAGGCGTGATGGCGCCGCCGTGGGCCTCGCCGCAGTGGTGCGGGGTGCTGCGGCGCTTGTCTGAGCGTGGCCTGGCCTGGCCAGGTGCTACCGTGCACTCGGCACGCGCCGCCGTGGCCGCCATGGCCGCGACTATTGTCTGCTCGCCTCGGGTACGTGCGCCCCTCTCTCTCTCTCTCTATCTTTCTCTCTCTACTGTCCTTCTTCTCCATCCTCTAGCTCTGGCCATGGCTACTCCATCTCGTGGAGATGCCTGCCGTCTTCTTCTTATTCTTCTGCGCCTAGCTAGCTGTGCTTCTTGTTGCGATGCACATGCCGCTAAGTGCTACCGCTATCTCTCGTGTAAGAATTTCTAGCCTAAGCACTTGCCGTGCTAGTACCGCTTGCTTAATTCCATTCTTGTGCCTCTGTTCCTGTTGATAATCTTGCCAGATCCTCAAGTGTGTTAATTTCAATTGCTATGGCTTGATTATAGTGTATAGTTCTTGCATAATTGCAAGTGCCTGAGCTACTGTGGCTAATTCTTGTGCTCAAATTCATGAGCATACTCATCTGGGCATTGCTGTTGGCTTACTGGTATGATTAAAGGATGAGCACTAAGTGGTTTATTTGTTTATTATGATCCAGTGGTTCATCAAACCTTTGATGTGCTTCTGGATACAATTATAAGGTTATTGATTGATTATCTGTGATGCAATTCCTTAGGCAATGTGTCTGTTTATTTTATATGGTCAATATAATGCTTAGAATTGGGTTCTAGCATGCTTTAGCAAGCTCTGGTGATCCAGTGATCAACAGCTGCTTGATCAATGCTTGCTTTATTTACTGCCTCTGCCTGTCTGGCTTAGTCTGGTGACTGTGCATCACCAGGCCTTGTGCTGGTGTGTGCTGTGGTTGGCTCAAGCAATTGTTGTTGCTTCCAGTGATCTATTGGATCATGAGTAAGTGTTCCAGTTACTGGTGATCTATCTCTTTCATTTATCTGTAAAGCTTATCCTTGTTTATTGGATAAATGAGATGAACTGCTTGCAGTGATGACTCTTATAATTTGTTTAATTGAGCTAGAGGGATGCCAACATTAGTTGGGGACCCTAGCTCCACTTTGAACCCATTCTGGGTGATGATATTTGTGCTTGACTTGATGGTTTGGCTGTTTTAGGGTTTGAGGTGACCCTGGCAGTAGTCATGTGCTGCCCCAGGGTAGCTCCCCTCTTGTTGGCTTGCTGTGGCTCACCAAATGCTTTCTGGGTGATCCATTTAGTGGATTATTACCAGTAGCTCTTGATGTTGAAATCAAAATTAGACAATGATTTGTCTAAGTCTGATGCTTTGAATAGTTGTAGGTGCTAAGTGTGTATCTAGGCTAACTTGCGCTCTCATCTCTTCTTTGGATTCCTTCGGTTATGCAATAAGTGTCATAGCTGTTGTTCACTTTAGATTATTAACCAGTGGCCTCTCTACTCTAGCTTGAACCATATGGCTTAGTTGCCAGATGATGACACAATCAGTGTACTAACACCCTTTTTGCTTCTGTGTGTTTGATGCACATGCTTATTTATGAACAAAACCATCTGGTTTGTTCATGTTGAGTTGTATACCTCACTCCAGCTCCTAGATTTTGATGTTGGTGTAGAGGTTTTTCTTCAGTGTTGATCTGCTGGTTGAGTTGCTTGCCCTGCTCCTCCTGGCTAGCTGATGCTTGATCTATTCCATGATTTGTTGCTTAGCAGTAAGCAGTTCTTGGTGGAACTGTCTCTGGTGGGTTTTGGCTAGCTATGTGTTCTTCCTGTTCTTGAGTTCTTACCCTGGGAGATTCTGCCGATGATCAGCTAGGGTTTGCTGGTGGAAAAGCTTTTATACCATCCAGTACCCTGCTTCATTGATCGACAGCACAACCATGTCACTTAGGTGACTCTCCCCTGGTCTGTGTGTGTTGTGAGACATGCAGCTATCCCTGTGAGCTGCCTGTGTGCTTCATAGGTTGGGACTTGGTCCTTTGGCTTGACACCCCGGCAGTGTTTGAGTTATCCTCTCAATTTGATCATATTTGCTAACCTGCCAAGTGGTTTTACCACTTGGCATAATCCCTATTTTCTTGTCTTTGTTGTCTTACTATGCAGGTTTAAGGAAATGTTCAAGAAGTTCAATCAAGTGATGTCCAAGAAAATCATGAAGATTTTCTTATCTAGTTTAGCCATTTACAATATCTTTGTAATTTTCATTTTCTATTTTTTTATTTATTCAATTCTTGTGATGTGTTGTAATATTTTAGATTTCAATTCTGGATATTGTAAAGACAATGTATCTTGTGTGATTATTAATAAATCTCAAAGTTTCCTTAATGGGCTTTACTAAATAAATGTAATGTTTATATTCTTGATTATTAATATTTGTTTAATGAATTACCTCAATTTTGAATTATGAGATATTCATATGATGTTTAAATTTGAAATTCAAAAGTTCTTGTGTTTGAATTCAATCATGCAACTTAAGTTGTAATGCAATACTCTCCTCTCTTCTCAAAACCCTAATTTAGTTAGGTGAGTTGCAAGTTTGTCGCACTCTCGAAACCCTAACCCTGTAAGGTGTCGAGAGAGAAACTTGTTCCCCTTCGATGCAGTTTTTGTTTAAAAGCGCGAAATTTCCCCAGAATTTACTAGGAAATGCACATCCCTTTCTAAAATCTACCCCTCGATCGTCTCTAAACCTGGGACATTACACTCCTGTCCCCCAGATCTTGGCTTCGCGATGGCGGCGGCTCTGGAAGGTTTCTCGTACAGTGGCTTTTCCGTATCGAAGTTTTAGGTCGAGGGGCTTCTTATAGGCAAAGAGGCGGCGTCAGAAGGGTTCTGGGGCCACCAGACAATAGGGCGGTGTGGCCAGGGCCTGGGCCGCGCCAGCCCCATGTGTGGGCCCCCTGTGGGTCCACTCTGGCGACTCTCGGGTGTTCTGGATGCTTCCAAAGATTCTAAGATGCTGGGCGTTGATTTCATCCGATTCCGAGAATATTTCCTTACTAGGATTTCTGAAACCAAAAACAGCAGAAAACAACAACTGGCCCTTCGGCATCTCGTTAATAGGTTAGTTCCGGAAAACGCATAAATATGACATAAAGTATGCATAAAACATGTAGATATCATCAATAATGTGGCATGGAACATAAGAAATTATCGATACGTCGAAGACGTATCATCATCCCCAAGCTTAGTTCCTGCTCGTCCCGAGCAGGTAAACGATAACAAAGATAATTTCTGGAGTGACATGCCATCATAATCTTGATCATACTATTGTAAGCATATGTAATGAATGCAGCGATCAAAACAATGTAAATGACATGAGTAAACAATTGAATCATAAAGCAAAGACTTTTCATGAATAGTACTTCAAGACAAGCATCAATAAGTCTTGCATAAGAGTTAACTCATAAAGCAATAATTCAAAGTAAAGGTATTGAAGCAACACAAAGGAAGATTAAGTTTCAGCGGTTGCTTTCAACTTGTAACATGTATATTTCATGGATAGTTGTCAATGCAAAGTAATATAACAAGTGCAATATGCAAGTATGTAGGAATCAATGCACAGTTCACACAAGTGTTTGCTTCTTAAGGTGGAGAGAGATAGGTGAACTGACTCAACAATAAAAGTAAAAGAATGGCCCTTCGCAGAGGGAAGCAGGGATTAAATCATGTGCTAGAGCTTTTTAAATTTTGAAATCATATAGAGCATAAAAGTAAAGTTTTGAGAGGTGTTTGTTGTTGTCAACGAATGGTAATGGGTACTCTAACTACCTCGCCAACCAGACTTTCAAGAGCGGCTCCCATGAAGGACGTTATCTCTACCAGCAAGGTAGATCATCCCTCTTCTCTTTTGTTTACACATGTACTTTAGTTTTTATTTATTTATGGGTGACACTCCTCCCAACCTTTGCTTACACAAGCCATGGCTAACCGAATCCTCGGGTGCCTTCCAACATTCACATACCATGAAGGAGTGTCTATTTGCAAAATTAAGTTGCTTACTGATGAATCAGAGCAAAACATGTGAAGAGAATTATTAATGCAAATTGTAATTAATTGGAGCTGGGAACCCCATTGCCAGCTCTTTTTGCAAGATTATTGGATAAGCGGATGAAGCCACTAGTTCATTGTGAAAGTCTGTCAAAAGTAAATGACAAGATCGAAAGATAAAACACCACATACTTCCTCATGAGCTATAAAACATTAACACAAATTGAGAAGCATTTTGAAGGTTTAAAGGTAGCACATGAAGTATTTACTTGGAATGGCAGAAAATACCATGTAGTAGGTAGGTATGGTGGACACAAATGGCATAGTGGTTGGCTCAAGGATTTTGGATGCATGAGAAGTATTCCCTCTCGATACAAGGTTTAGGCTAGCAAGGTTATTTGAATACAACACAAGGATGAACCGGTACAGTAAGACTCACATAAAAGACATATTGTAAACATTATAAGACTTTACACCGTCTTCCTTGTTGTTCAAACTCAATACTAGAAATTATCTAGACCTTAGAGAGACCAATTATGCAAACCAAATTTTAGCAAGCTCTATGTGTTTCTTCATTAATAGGTGCAAAGTATATGATGCAAGAGCTTAAACATGAGCACAACAATTGCCAAGTATCACATTATCCAAGACATTTTAGCAATTACTACATGTATCATTTTCCGATTCCAACCATATAACAAATTAACGAAGCAGTTTCAACCTTCGCCATGAACATTAAAAGCTAAGAACACATGTGTTCATACGAACCAGCGGAGCGTGTCTCTCTCCCACACAAGCATTTATTCAAATAAAAACAAAAACAAACACAAACAGACGCTCCAAGTAAAGCACATTAGATGTGACCGAATAAAAATATAGTTTTAGGGGAGGAACCTGATAATGTTGTCGATGAAGAAGAGGATGCCTTGGGCATCCCCAAGCTTAGATGCTTGAGTCTTCTTGAAATATGCAGGGATGAACCACCGGGGCATCCCCAAGCTTAGAGCTTTCACTCTTCTTGATCATAGTATATCATCCTCCTCTCTTGACCCTTGAAAACTTTCTTCACACCAAACTTCTCATAAACATCATTAGAGGGGTTAGTACATAATCAAAAACTCACATGTTCAGAGGTGACACAATCATTCTTAACACTTCTGGACATTGCTCAAAGCTACTGGAAGGTAATGAAACAAAGAAATCCACCCAACACAGCGAAAGAAGCAATGCGAAATAAAAGGCAGAATCTGTCAAAACAGAACAGTCCGTAAAGACGAATTTCTAGTAAATACTTCCGTTGCTCAAATCAGAAAACTCAAAACTAATGAAAGTTGCGTACATATCTGAGGAACACGCATGTAAATTGGCATATTTTTTTGAGTTACCTACAGAGAAAACAGCCCAGATTCGTGACAGATAGAAATCTGTTTCTGCGCAGAAATCCAAATCTAGTATCAACCTTCGATTAGAGGCTTCACTTGGCACAACAAATCACAAAACTAAGATATGGAGAGGTTGCTACAGTAGTAAACAACTTCCAAGACACAAATATAACACAAAGTACTGTAGAAAAATAACACATGGGTTATCTTCCATGGAGTGCTTTCTTTATAGCCATTAAGATGGGCTCAGCAGTTTTAATGATGCACTCGCAAGAAGTAGTATTTGAAGCAAAAGAGAGCATCAAGAGGCAAATTCAAAACAAATTTAAGCCTAACATGCTTCCTATGAAAAGGAATCTTGTAAATAAACAAGTTATGTAGGCATAATGCAACAAGCATAGAAAGATAAAACAAGTGTAACTTCAAAAATTTCAGCATATAGAGAGGTGTTTTAGTAACATGAAAATTTCTACAACCATATTTTCCTCTCTCATAATAACTTTCAGTAGTGTCATGAGCAAACTCAACAATATAACTATCACATAAAGCATTCTTATCATGAGTCTCATGCATAAAATTATTACTCTCCCCATAAGCATAATCAATTTTATTAGTTGTAGTGGGAGCAAATTCAACAAAGAAGCTATCATCATTATTATCATCATCAAATATAGGAGGCATATTGTAATCAAAATCAAATTTATCCTCCTCAATGCCCGGGGGACTAAAAAGATCATGCTCATCAAAACCAGCTTCCCCAAGCTTAGAATTTTCCATAGCATTAGCAACAATAGTGTTCAAAACGTTCATATTAATAATATTCCCATTAGCATGCATATAAAGTTTCATGGGTTTTTTAATTCTCTCTTCAAACACATCATGTCCTAATTCAAGATAAAAAACATAAAGATCTCTCATATTTTTGTTGTTTTCCATTATGCCTTACTAGTGTAAACAAGAAACAAAAAGATGCAATTGCAGGATCTAAAGGAAATAGCTTTTTACCTTTCCTCCCCGGCAACGGCGCCAGAAAATAGCTTGATGTCTACGCCCCCTCCTTTTCCTGTAGACAGTGTTGGGCCTCCAAGAGCAGAGGTTTGTAGAACAGCAGCAAGTTTCCCTTAAGTGGATCACCCAAGGTTTATCGAACTCAGGGAGGAAGAGGTCAAAGATATCCCTCTCAAGCAACCCTGCAACCACAAAGCAAGAAGTCTCTTGTGTCCCCAACACACCTAATAGGTGCACTAGTTCGGCGAAGAGATAGTGAAATACAGGTGGTATGAATAAGTATGAGCAGTAGTAACGGCGCCAGAAAAGTGCTTTGCTATCCAGGACTGGCGTGTGGATGATGGTGGTAATATTGTAGGCAGTACAGATGCAGTAAAACAGTAAACACACAGCGATAATAGTATTGAGGAACAAGGCCTAGGGATTATACTTTCACTAGTGGACACTCTCAACATTGATCACATAACAGAATAAATAAATAGATGCTAGACTCTACACCCTCTTGTTGGATGATGAACACCACTAACTGTGTAGGATTACACGAACCCTCAATGCCGGAGTTAACAAGCTCCACAATATTCAATGTTCATATTTAAATAACCTTAGAGTGCATGACAGATCAACATAACCAAACCAAGTACTAACATAGCATGCACACTGTCACCTTCACACTCCGAAAGGAGGCATAGATCACATCAATACCATCATAGCAATAGTTAACTTCATAATCTACAAGAGATCACAATCATAGCCTACGCCAAGTACTACACGATGCACACACTGTCACCATTACACCGTGTAGGAGGAATAAACTACTTTAATAACATCACTAGAGTAGCACATAGATAAATTGTGATACAAAACACATTGCAATCATAAAGAGATATAAATAAGCACTTCACTATGCCATTCATAACAGTGAATAAGTATTCTGTGAAATATAGCCTAAGAGACCCACACGGTGCACACACTGTCACCTTTACACACGTGGGACAAGGAGTCTCCGGAGATCACATAAGTAAAATCCACTTGACTAGCATAATGACATCTAGATTACAAGCATCATCCTATGAATCTCAATCATGTAAGGCAGCTCATGAGATTATTGTATTGAAGTACATAGGAGAGAGATTAACCACATAGCTACCGGTACAGCACCGAGCCTCGATGGAGAACTACTCCCTCCTCATGGGAGACAGCAGCGTTGATGAAGATGGCGGTGGTGTCGATGGAGAAGCCTTCCGGGGGCACTTCCCCGTCCCGGCGGCGTGCCGGAACAGAGACTCTTGTCCCCCAGATCTTGGCTTCACGATGGCGGCGGCTCTGGAAGGTTTCTCGTACCGTGGCTTTTCCGTATCGAAGTTTTAGGTCGAGGGGCTTCTTATAGGTGAAGAGGCGGCGGCAGAAGGGGTCTGTGGCCACCAGACAATAGGGCGGCGCGGCCAGGGCCTGGGCCGCGCCAGCCCCATGTGTGGGCCCCTTGTGGGTCCACTCTGGCGACTCTCGGGTGTTCTGGATGCTTCCGGAGATTCTAAGATGCTGGGCGTTGATTTCGTCCGATTCCGAGAATATTTCCTTACTAGGATTTCTGAAACCAAAAACAGCAGAAAACAAAGAATCGGCCCTTCGGCCTCTCGTCAATAGGTTAGTTCCGGAAAACGCATAAATATGACATAAAGTATGCATAAAACATGTAGATATCATCAATAATGTGGCATGGAACATAAGAAATTATCGATACGTCGGAGACGTATCACCTAGCCGGATGAGCGCTAACAGAAGCAAAGCCATGGGCAGCGTTGTACTCACGTAGGGTTAAGTTCAGCTCGCGCTGGGCCCGGATGATGTCCTTGCCGTTCTCGAGCAGCCTCTGGCGTTGCGCCTCCAGCTCCGCCTGAGCCGCTGCCGGGTCGATGTTCTGTGCGATGGACATGGCGAGGACGCTCATCGCCGCCTGAAGTGGAGTTTCCGGTGGCGCCGCGGATGTACCGGCAACCACCTGGTCACGCTCGGTTGGCGGCTTGGCCGTGCGCGTGGATTTTGTCGTTGCAGCCGCTTCTCCCGCAGCTCCTTTGCCGGCGTCGCCCGCGCCAACGACCAGCACCTCGACGCTGCCTGCAGGGCGGCCGCTGGAAAGCGCAGATCTTGGGGGGTCTGAAGCCACCAGCACCGGCGAGAGGCGCTGGCGCTCAGGGACGGTGCCGTAGTAGACGCAGAAGCTCCCGAGCTCGACGGTGTGCTTCTTCTTGGGGTACTTACCGCCACTGGCGAAGTAGCCGGTGTTGTCGTTGATGTAGTCCATGCCGATGACGCGGTCGACGAGAGCGGTGACGACACGCTCGCCGTCGATGGTGAGGAGGCCCACCCGAATTTGTACTCCAGCAAGCGCAGCTGCTGGCCCCACGGTGGGCGCCAACTGTCGTCGTGGTGAACGAGCAGATGCCATAGGATGGCTTAAGTTGGGGCCGAATGTGCGCTAGAGGATTCGGGGGAGGGTTTGTGATATGATTGGATAAACTTCCGGATGCTTTCCTCAAGAACACGACCTAGGGTAGCGTAACAAGAAGAAGAACACAAGGATGAACTCCGCTCTAGATCTTTTTCTTTATTGCTCTTAGCGAATTACAGGTTTGAGGCTACAGCATAACAGCTTACACTTGCACACACCAACATACGTGCCCGTAATGGGGCTACCCCCTCTCCTTATATAGGGGAGAGGTGGCTTACAGGGCAAGAAACCCTAATGGCATCTAATGGCATCTGATGGCATCTAATGGCATCTTTGACTAGACAAACTACTTTTACAAAGTCACTTTAATCATAAACGGCGGCGCCGGTATCTTTAATCAGGGAGGCTGACGTCCTACGGCTGCTTTTGGCGTCATCCTCCTCCTTTGGCGTCAGGGCTTCGCTTAAAGCTACTTTGCTTAGCTCATCCTTGTCTTCTAGCTCTGGGAGAATCTTTGACCAGCCTTGCTGATAAGCACCTCTTACCGGTATCCCGGTGTCTTCTTTATCCATTTCCGGTATACCCCTCTTGGAGATACCGGCTTAGCTTTACTTAGCCAAATTCTTAGTTTCGACCTCCGGTATCAATATTTAAACCGGTATCTTGATGGCTCAAACCATCCGGTTTGGCATGCCTTTGGCATACCGGGGGTCATCCCCCCAACATGTAGCGTTCCTGATATTATATGTAGATGACATATTATTGATTGGGAATGATATAGAACTATTAAGCAGTGTAAAAGGTTATTTGAATAATAGTTTTTCAATGAAAGACCTTGGTAAAGCATCGTATATATTAGGCATCAACATTTATAGAGATAGATCAAGACGCCTAATAGGGCTATCACAGAGTACATACCTGGACAAGATTCTAAAGAAGTTTAGAATGGACGAAAGTAAGAAAGGATTCTTACCTATGTTACCAGGCAAGGTCTTGAGTAAAACTCAAGGTCCGGCTACGGCAGAAGAAAGAGAAAGGATAAGTCAGATCCCTTATGCCTCGGCAGTAGGCTCTATCATGTATGCCATGCTATGTACTAGACCGGATATAGCACATGCTGTTAGTTTGACTAGCAGATATCAAAGTGATCCAGGAATGGAACACTGGACAGCGGTCAAGAATGTCCTGAAGTACTTGAAAAGAACTAAGGATATGTTTCTTTGTTATGGAGGTGACCAAGAGCTCGTTGTAACCAGTTACACCGATGCAAGTTGGAACACTGATCCTGATGACTCTAAGTCTCAGTCTGGGTATACGTGTTTATATTGAATGGTGCTGCAGTAAGCTGGGCAAGCTCGAAGCAGTGCACGGTGGCGAAGTCTTCAACAGAATCGGAGTACATAGCGGCTTCAGAGGCTTCATCAGAAGCGGTATGGATGAAGAGGTTCATTGTAGAGCTCGGTGTGGTTCCTAGTGCATTGGACCCACTAGTCATCTACTGTGACAACATGGGTGCCATCGCCAATGCACAAGAACCAAGGTCACACAAGAGGCTGAAGCATATCAAGCTGCGTTATCATTCGATTCGCGAGTACATCGAAGATGGAGAAGTAAAGATTTGCAAAGTACACATTGATCTGAATGTAGCAGATCCGTTGACTAAAGCTCTCCCTAGGGCAAAGCATGACCAACACCAGAATGCCATGGGTGTTAGGTACCTTACAATGTAATCTAGATTATTGACTCTAGTGCAAGTGGGAGACTGTTGGAGATATGCCCAAGAGGCAATAATAAAAGTGGTTATTATATATCTTTGTGTTTATGATAAATGTTTATATACCATGCTATAATTGTATTAACCGAAACATTGATACATGTGTGTTATGTAAACAAACAATGAGTCCCTAGTAAGCCTCTTAACTAGCTTGTTGATTAATAGATGATTAGTTTCATAATCATGAACATTGGATGTTATTAATAACAAGGTTATATCATTATATGAATGATGTAATGGACACACCCAATTAAGCGTAGCATAAGATCACGTCATTAAGTTATTTGCTATAAGCTTTTGATACATAGTTACCTAGTCCTTTCGACCATGAGATCATGTAAATCACTTATATCGGAAAGGTACTTTGATTACATCAAACGCCACTGCGTAAATGGGTGGTTATAAAGGTGGGATTAAGTATCCGGAAAGTATGAGTTGAGGCATATGGATCAACAGTGGGATTTGTCCATCCCGATGACGGATAGATATACTCTGGGCCCTCTCGGTGGAATGTCGTCTAACGTCTTGCAAGCATATGAATAAGTTCATAAGAGACCACATACCACGGTACGAGTAAAGAGTACTTGTCAGGAGACGAGGTTGAACAAGGTATAGAGAGATACCGATGATCAAACCTCGGACAAGTAAAATATCGCGTGACAAAGGGAATTGGTATCGTATGTGAATGGTTCATTCGATCACTAAGTCATCGTTGAATATGTGGGAGCCATTATGGATCTCCAGATCCCGCTATTGGTTATTGGTCGGAGAGAGTTCTCAACCATGTCTACATAGTTCGCGAACCGTAGGGTGACACACTTAAGGTTTGATGTTGTATTAGTAGAACTTGAATATGGAATGGAGTTCGAAGTTTTGTTCGGAGTCTCGGATGGGATCCCAGACATCACGAGGAGTTCCAGAATGGTCCGGAGAATAAGATTCATATATAGGAAGTCATATTCCAAGTTTGGAAATGATCCGGTGCATTTATGGAATGTTCTAGAAGGTTCTAGAAAAGTCCGGAAGAAATCACTTTGGAAGGCGGAGTCCCGAAGGGACTCCACCACCCATGGCCGGCTAACCCTAGAGGGGTGGAGTCCCAGGTGGACTCCACCAAGGTGGCCGGCCACCCCCTCCCAAGGAAAGGTGGGAATCCCACCTCAAGTGGGAATCCTAGCTTGGGTAGGTTTCATGTCATATGGAAGGTTTTGGTTTGGGGTCTTATTCGAAGACTTGTAGACCAACTCTTGGGTGTTCCACCTATATAATGAGGGCCAAGGGGAGGGGGCCGGCCACCACAACACCACCACCTTGGCCGCACCCCAAGGAGGCCGGCCACCCCCTCTCCCCAAACCCTAGCCGCCTCACTCCTCCCCCTCTCTCGCAACGCTTAGCGAAGCTCCGCCGGAGATCTCCATCGCCACCGCCACCACGCCGTCGTGCTGCCGGATCAAGGAGGAGCTACTACTTCCGCTGCCCGCTGGAACGGGGAGAAGGACGTCATCTTCATCAACACCGAACGTGTGACCGAGTACGGAGGTGCTGCCCGATTGTGGCACCGTCAAGATCTTCTACGCGCTTTTGAAAGCGGCAAGTGATCATCTACTGCAGCAACAAGAGCCTCATCTTGTAGGCGTTGGAAATCTTCAAGGGTGAGTCTCGATCATCTCCTCGTTGCTCCCATCTTCTAGATTGCATCTTGGCTTGGATTGCGTTCTCGCGGTAGGAAATTTTTTGTTTTCTATGCAACGAATCCCTACACTTCTTCCCTTTCTTGTATCGTTCAGCGTCACAAACAGGACATTTGGTCTTTTTCATGTGCTCCTTGCGATCCATGATACAGTCGTTGATGCAGGCGTGATACTTTTCGTGGGGTAAGTCGAGAGGGCACATGATTCTCTTGGCCTCGGCTAGACTACCAGGACACGTGTTCCCGGCAGGAAGGAGATCTTTCAAGTATTCCAGAATGTCGTCGATGCTTGTGTCCGTCCATCCGTGTTTCACCTTCGTCTGCAGCACATCGAGCGCTACTCTCAAGCGGGACTCCTCCAACCCGCGACCTGAGTCGTACAACGGAGTATTTGAGTCTGTCTCCAGTTGCTCAAGCTTTGGTTTCCGCTTGGCGCCTTTCGTCTTTTCGAGAACAGATCTTGAAGATGAGGGTCCCACATGACTGAAGCTAGCGGCACCTCTTCGTCGTCGTCAAGGTTATTGTCCGCGTCTTCAACATTTTGTTCATCATCATACTGATCTGCATCGTCATGTGCAAAAAATTCTTCATCGTCATCAATATCATGATGCCCTCCTTCTTGCCGGCCATCACCAGCCGTCGCCCCATTGACCTTCACGCCATCATCACTCATCCATTGAGTGTGTCCATGCATGAAACCATTAGTGAGCAGGTGCCCCTGCAATTTTCCTGATTAGGGGTCAAACCATTTCCCTAGTTTGCATCTTCGACACGGACACAATACCTCAGTGAGGTTCTTTTCATACATGTCGATGATCGCGTGTTTCAGATATCTCATCACGACGCTTTCACTCATCTTGATAACCATTATCGCCTGCACGGCAAGATTATATAATTGATTAGATCCATGCATCCGTCAGTAGTTTTCACGGAAAATTTCAGCATGACCTTCCTACACGGTAGGAGATAGGAGCGCCAGAAATGTGCCGAAACGGAAACTTAACGAATCAACATTTCGGCGCAACGTTGGCAACTCATTTTCAACGCCAACACACAAGCACAAACACAACATATATGCCACACACGAGCGCTTTGCTTCAAATGTCCAATATACAACAATTTCATTCCCCAATTTGTTCATTAAGCACCTATTTAGTTGATATATTAGTCAACGAGATCGAGACGTCACGCCGCGACCATGACGTATGGAAGCCGACTTTCTATATATAGATCTAGATTGAGCGGTCAATGCGCGATAGATAGATCTAGATCTATATAGGGATGTGGGAGATGCATGTAGGAAGGGAAGATTTGCTCAAAAAATATTATTTTGTTTGGTCAAATTGGCTAAATTTGGGGTAGAAATGGGCAAAAAATAGGTGGGTTGGGAGAAGGGTCGGGTTGTGTGGAGGATTGAGTGTAGTGGGTGTGTGAGTTCTGGTTGGTGGCTGAAATAACTCCCAGGTTACTGCCGGCGCACCAGGACCTGGGTGCGCCGACAATATAGAGCCCATCCGGCTATGTCTGCTCCGGGCTAGGCCCACGAAACACTGCCAGCGCTCCAGTCGAGGAGCGCGCCGGCAATAGAAAATTACCGCCGGCGCGCTCCTGGGCTGGTGCACCGGCAGTGTTTCCTGGGCCTGGCCCGAATCGGGCGAGCCCATGCCAGGAAATAGCGCCGGCGCGTCGACTCCCCTGGTGCGCCGGCAGTGGGCATGCATCACCGGTGCGGCTGAAATGTGGTGCGCCGGCAGCACATTCCACCGGCGCGTGCTTAGGGTGGTGCGCCGACAGCACATTCCACCACCTATAGGCTTTTCCCTAGTAGTGGTATACCCCTCTTGGGATACCGGTTCGTTCCGACTCCGGTTAGCTGAACTTAACCCCAGAATCTGGATCACTCTTTGATCCGGTTTACCACTACCTTACTATGGCTAACTTGCCATAGTCTTGGCCTACCGGGGGCCATCCCCCCGACAGTCCTGTATTTCTACACAATGTGTTCCCATTCGAGAGGTTCATGAGAGCCTTAAAGAAATATGTTCATAACCGCACTAGGCCAGAAGGAAGCATCTCAAAGGGCTACAGAACAGAGGAGGTCATTGAGTTTTGTGTTGACTTTCATCCAGACCTTAAGCCGATTCGTGTTCCTGAATCTCGTTATGAGGGGAGGCTGACTGGAAAAGGCACACTAGGAAGGAAAGAAACGGTGTGTGATGGCGTGTAAACACACGTTCGTTGGGAACCCCAAGAGGAAGGTGTGATGCGCACAGCAGCAAGTTTTCCCTCAGAAAGAAACCAAGGTTATCGAACCAGTAGGAGCCAAGAAGCACGTTGAAGGTTGATGGCGGCGAGATGTAGTGCGGCGCAACACCAGGGATTCCGGCGCCAACGTGGAACCTGCACAACACAACCAAAGTACTTTGCCCCAACGAAAGCTTGATGAGGTTGTCAATCTCACCGGCTTGCTGTAACAAAGGATTAGATGTATAGTGTGGATGATGATTGTTTGCAGAGAACAGTAGAACAAGTATTGCAGTAGATTGTATTCGATTAAAAAGAATGGACCGGGGTCCACAGTTCACTAGAGGTGTCTCTCCCATAAGATAAATAGCATGTTGGGTGAACAAATTACAGTTGGGCCATTGACAAATAGAGAGGGCATGACAATGCACATACATGACATGATGAGTATTGTGAGATTTAATTGGGCATTACGACAAAGTACATAGACCGCTATCCAGCATGCATCTATGCCTAAAAAGTCCACTTTCAGGTTATCATCTGAACCCCTTCCAGTATTAAGTTGCAAACAACAGACAATTGCATTAAGTATGGTGCGTAATGTAATCAATAACTACATCCTCGGACATAGCATCAATGTTTTATCCCTAGTGGCAACAGCACATCCACAACCTTAGAACTTTCTCATCCGTCCTGCATTTAATGGAGGCATGAACCCACTATCGAGCATAAATACTCCCTCTTGGAGTTAAGAGTAAAAACTTGGCCAGAGCCTCTACTAATAACGGAGAGCATGCAAGATCATAAACAACACATAGGTAATAGATTGATAATCAACATAACATAGTATTCTCTATCCATCGGATCCCAACAAACACAACATATAGCATTACAGATAGATGATCTTGATCATGTTAGGCAGCTCACAAAATCCGACAATGAAGCACATGAGGAGAAGACGACCATCTAGCTACTGCTATGGACCCATAGTCCAGGGGTGAACTACTCACTCATTAATCCGGAGGCGACCATGGCGGTGTAGAGTCCTCCGGGAGATGATTCCCCTCTCTGGCAGGGTGCCGGAGGCGATCTCCTGAATCCCCCGAGATGGGATTGGCGGCGGCGGCGTCTCTGGAAGGTTTTCCGTATCGTGGCTCTCGGTACTGGGGGTTTCGCGACGAAGACTATATGTAGGCGGAAGGGCAGGTCAGGGGGCCACACGGGGGCCCCACACACTAGGGCCACGCGGGCCCCCCTTGGGCCGCGCCGCCCTAGCGTGGCGGCGCCCCGTGGCCCCACTTCATCTTCCCTCCGGTCTTCTGGAAGCTTCGTGGCAAAATAGGCCCCTGGGCGTTGATTTCGTCCAATTCCGAGAATATTTCCTTACTAGGATTTCTGAAACAAAAAATAGCAGAAAACAGCAACTGGCTCTACGGCATCTCGTTAATAGGTTAGTGCCGGAAAATGCATAAATATACCATATAATGTGTATAAAACATGTAGATATCATCAATAATGTGGCATGGAACATAAGAAATTATCGATACGTCGGAGACGTATCAGCATCCCCAAGCTTAGTTCCTGCTCGTCCCGAGCAGGTAAACGATAACAAAGATAATTTCTGGAGTGACATGCCATCATAACCTTGATCATACTATTGTAAGCATATGTAATGAATGCAGCGATCAAAACAATGTAAATGACATGAGTAAACAATTGAATCATAAAGCAAAGACTTTTCATGAATAGTACTTCAAGACAAGCATCAATAAGTCTTGCATAAGAGTTAACTCATAAAGCAATAATTCAAAGTAAAGGTATTGAAGCAACACAAAGGAAGATGAAGTTTCAGCGGTTGCTTTCAACTTGTAACATGTATATCTCATGGATATTATCAATGTAAAGTAATATAACAAGTGCAATATGCAAGTATGTAGGAATCAATGCACAGTTCACACAAGTGTTTGCTTCTTGAGGTGGAGAGAGATAGGTGAACTGACTCAACATAAAAGTAAAAGAAAAGTCCTTCAAAGGGGAAAGCATCGATTGCTATATTTGTGCTAGAGCTTTTATTTTGAAAACAAGAAACAATTTTGTCAACGGTAGTAATAAAGCATATGAGTTATGTAAATTATATCCTACAAGTTGCAAGCCTCATGCATAGTATACCAATAGTGCCCGCACCTTGTCCTAATTAGCTTGGATTTACATGGATTATCATTGCATAGCACATGTTTCAACCAAGTGTCACAAAGGGGTACCTCTATGCCGCCTGTACAAAGGTCTAAGGAGAAAGCTCGCATTGGATTTCTCGCTTTTGGTTATTCTCAACTTAGACATCCATACTGGGACAACATAGACAACAGATAATGGACTCCTCTTTAATGCATAAGCATTCAACAACAGATAATATTCTCATAAGAGATTGAGGTTTGTTGTCCAAACTGAAACAAACTTCCACCATGGATCATGGCTTTAGTTAGCGGCCCAATGTTCTTCTCTAACAATATGCATGCTCAAACCATTTGATCATGATAAATCACCCTTACTTCAGACAAGACGAACATGCATAGCAACTCACATGATATTCAACAAAGAAATAGTTGATGGCGTCCCCAGGAACATGGTTATCGCACAACAAGCAACTTATAAGAGATAAAGTGCATAAGTACATATTCAATACCACGATAGTTTTTAAGCTATTTGTCCCATGAGCTATATATTGTAAAGGTGAAGAATGGAAATTTTAAAGGTAGCACTCAAGCAATTTACTTTGGAATGGCAGAGAAATACCATGTAGTAGGTAGGTATGGTGGACACAAATGGCATAGTGGTTGGCTCAATGATTTTGGATGCATGAGAAGTATTCCCTCTCGATACAAGGTTTAGGCTAGCAAGGTTTATTTGAAACAAACACAAGGATGAAGCGGTGCAGCAAAACTCACATAAAAGACATATTGTAAACATTATAAGACTCTACACCGTCTTCCTTGTTGTTCAAACTCAATACTAGAAATTATCTAGACCTTAGAGAAACCAAACATGCAAATCAGATTTTAGCATGCTCTATGTATTTCTTCATTAATAGGTGCAAAGTATATGATGCAAGAGCTTAAACATGAGCACAACAATTGCCAAGTATCACATTATCTAAGACATTTTAGCAATTACTACATGTATCATTTTCCAATTCCAACCATATAACAATTTAACGAAGAAGAAACTTTCGCCATGAATACTATGAGTAAAGCCTAAGGACATATTTGTCCATATGCAACAGCGGAGCGTGTCTCTCTCCCACACAATAAATGCTAGGATCCAACTTTATTCAAACAAACAAAAACAAAAACAAACAGACGCTCCAAGTAAAGTACATAAGATGTGACGGAATAAAAATATAGTTTCAGGGGAGGAACCTGATAATGTTGTCGATGAAGAAGGGGATGCCTTGGGCATCCCCAAGCTTAGAGGCTTGAGTCTTCTTGATATATGCAGGGGTGAACCACCGGGGCATCCCCAATCTTAGAGCTTTCACTCTCCTTGATCATGTTGTATCATCCTCCTCTCTTGATCCTTGAAAACTTCCTCCACACCAAACTCAAAACAAACTCATTAGAGGGTTAGTGCACAATCAAAATTTACATGTTCAGAGGTGACACAATCATTCTTTACACTTCTGGACATTGCACAAAGCTACTGAAAGTCAATGGAACAAAGAAATCCATCTAACATAGCAAAAGAGGCAATGCGAAATAAAAGACATAATCTGTCAAAACAGAACAGTACGTAAAGACGTATTTTTAAGAGGCACCAGACTTTCTCAGATGAGAAAACTTAAAACTAATGAAAGTTGCGTACATATCTGAGGATCACTCACGTAAATTGGCATAATTTTCTGAGTTACCTACAGAGAATTAGACCCAGATTTGTGACAGCAAAGAAATCTGTTTCTGTGCAGTAATCCAAATCTAGTATCATCCTTCTATTAGAGACTTTACTTGGCACAACAATGCAATAAAACTAAGATAAGGAGAGGTTTCTACAGTAGTAACAACTTCCAAGACTCAAATATAAAATAAAAGTACTGTAGTAAAAACATGGGTTGTCTCCCATAAGCGCTTTTCTTTAACGCCTTTCAGCTAGGCGCAGAAAGTGTGTATCAAGTGTTATCAAGAGATGAAGCATTGGATGCTCCCTTATCTATATTAGTATTAAGAGCTTTGTCAATTTTAGGCCTATAATAGTTTTTTGGTTTAGGCACCTTAGAGACATACATGAACTTTTGCTCCTTTCCTACATAAGCTTTCTCTTTATAATTAAGAGAAGAAAAAGTTGAACCCAAAATTCCCATAGCTTCTTCAAGTTCACTAATCCTATGGGTTTGATTATCGTGAGTAGCACAAGTTTCTAAGGTGGAAATTCTCTCATTAATTCCTCCTAGAGATTCATCAAGTTTATTAGTGATATTAAATAGTATTCCCAATTTAGTTTCAATAGTTGGAAGATTTTGCTCTATGGTCTCCATCTTTTTCATAATATCTTCAAGAGAGATTTCAGTTTTAACTTCATTAACAGGTGGTTTTCCAAATAGACTCTCAATAATGCAACTAGCTTCTAAAGCAGGAGTTCCTAGGAAATTACCTCCCGCGAGACAATCAAGAACATACCTATTCCAGCTAGAGACGCCAACATAAAAATTCCTGAGTAGAATAATAGTGGAGTGTTTCTTAGTGCATCTATTATGAGCATCACTAATTCTATACCAAGCATCTTTTAAACATTCTCCCCCTTGTTGTTTAAACGAACGAACTTCAACTTCAGGATTACTCATTTTAGCAACAGTAAGTAAAGTAAACTAGATAAAGTAAATGCTAGTAACTAATTTTTTTTTGTGTTTTTGATATAGCAAACAAGATAGTAAATAAAGTAAAACTAGCAACTAATTTTTTTTGTGTTTTGATTTAGTGCAGCAAACAAAGTAGTAGATAAAATAAAGCAAGACAAAAACAAAGTAAAGAGATTGGATTGTGAAGACTCCCCTTGCAGCGTGTCTTGATCTCCCCGGCAACGGCGCCAGAAAAAGAGCTTGATGGCGTGTAAACACACGTTCGTTGGGAACCCCAAGAGGAAGGTGTGATGCGCACAGCAGCAAGTTTTCCCTCAGAAAGAAACCAAGGTTATCGAACCAGTAGGAGCCAAGAAGCACGTTGAAGGTTGATGGCAGCGAGATGTAGTGCGGCGCAACACCAGTGATTCCGGCGCCAACGTGGAACCTGCACAACACAACCAAAGTACTTTGCCCCAACGAAATAGTGAGGTTGTCAATCTCACCGGCTTGCTGTAACAAAGGATTATATGTATAGTGTGGATGATGATTGTTTGCAGAGAACAGTAGAACAAGTATTGCAGTAGATTGTATTCGATTAAAAAGAATGGACCGGGGTCCACAGTTCACTAGAGGTGTCTCTCCCATAAGATAAATAGCATGTTGGGTGAACAAATTACAGTTGGGCAATTGACAAATAGAGAGGGCATGACAATGCACATACATGACATGATGAGTATTGTGAGATTTAATTGGGCATTACGACAAAGTACATAGACCGCTATCCAGCATGCATCTATGCCTAAAAAGTCCACTTTCAGGTTATCATCCGAACCCCTTCCAGTATTAAGTTGCAAACAACAGACAATTGCATTAAGTATGGTGCGTAATGTAATCAATAACTACATCCTCGGACATAGCATCAATGTTTTATCCCTAGTGGCAACAGCACATCCACAACCTTAGAACTTTCTGTCATCGTCCTGCATTTAATGGAGGCATGAACCCACTATCGAGCATAAATACTCCCTCTTGGAGTTAAGAGTAAAAACTTGGCCAGAGCCTCTACTAATAACGGAGAGCATGCAAGATCATAAACAACACATAGGTAATAGATTGATAATCAACATAACATAGTATTCTCTATCCATCGGATCCCAACAAACACAACATATAGCATTACAGATAGATGATCTTGATCATGTTAGGCAGCTCACAAGATCCGACAATGAAGCACATGAGGAGAAGACGACCATCTAGCTACTGCTATGGACCCATAGTCCAGGGGTGAACTACTCACTCATCAATCCGGAGGCGACCATGGCGGTGTAGAGTCCTCCGGGAGATGATTCCCCTCTCCGGCAGGGTGCCAGAGGCGATCTCCTGAATCCCCCGAGATGGGATTGGCGGCGGCGGCGTCTCTGGAAGGTTTTCCGTATCGTGGCTCTCGGTACTGGGGGTTTCGCGACGAAGACTATATGTAGGCGGAAGGGCAGGTCAGGGGGCCACACGGGGGCCCCACACACTAGGGCCGCGTGGGCCCCCCTTGGGCCGCGCCGCCCTAGCGTGGCGGCGCCCCGTGGCCCCACTTCGTCTTCCCTCCGGTCTTCTGGAAGCTTCGTGGAAAAATAGGCCCCTGGGCGTTGATTTCGTCCAATTCCGAGAATATTTCCTTACTAGGATTTCTGAAACCAAAAAAAGCAGAAAACAACAACTGGCTCTTCGGCATCTCGTTAATAGGTTAGTGCCGGAAAATGCATAAATATGACATATAATGTGTATAAAACATGTAGATATCATCAAAAATGTGGCATGGAACATAAGAAATTATCGATACGTCGGAGACGTATCAGTGTGCAGGGACAAGATTTCTTTCAATCAAGCACGGTACACAGTTCTATACAATTCCAGCTTGGTGGCTCCGTACATCGAGATACACAAGAATGTTGTACGAGAAGTAAACCCGGGGCAGCCCGAATCCTTGATTACACGTCAACACATGAAGACCTTTGGCAGTTGGTTGCAAACACATCTCATGAGTAACAACACTGTTGGAGAGCAGCTGTACTTGTTGGCCAGGTTACTATCTTCAAACATATGTACATTCCAAGGGTACGAGATAAATGGAAATACATTTTACACGATCGCCCAAGATAAAAAGGACACCAACCAAAACAGTGATGTCCGCTTCGATGCAAAAGACGAGAATGGGCAGACTAGCACATATTATGGGTACATAGAGTACATATGAGAACTTGACCATGGACCTACTTTGAAGGTCCATTTGTTTCAGTGCAAATGGGTGAAGCTTAGCGGGGTACAGGTAGACGATAAGTACAATATGATAACAGTGGGTCTCAACAATCTTGCGTACATGGACGAGCCATTCGTCCTAGCCAACGAGGTGGCTCAAGTTTTCTACGTGAAGGACATGTCTAGCAAATCGAGAAAAAAAATCAACAAAAGAATACATCAACCGAGGAGCCAAAGCGCTACATAGTTCTTTCGGGAAAAAGAAACATCGTGGGAGTGGATGACATGACAGACATGCCAGAAGATTATAATAAGTTTAAAGAAATTCCGCCCTTCACGGTGAAAGTTGACCCAAGCATCTTGCTAAATGATGAAGATTCTCCATGGCTACGGCACAGAATAAAACCACAGCACTAGATGACCTGTAATGTAATAATGTATTCTTAATAGTTCACAAGACAATCTCTGTATTTATGTAATAATGAGAACCCTCCTGTTGTACCCTGAGCTACTAGTTGTTGGGTGTATATATACTAGCAGCTTCCGGGCGGGAGTCCTGCTTGCGGGAAGAGTTCTCTCGGGTGGAGCTTCCGAAGATGTCTAAGACGGCTGGCCATCTAAGACATCTTTGAGAAGCTCCGCCGGAGAGGCTCTTTCCTTCCAGGTCGTTGTCGCCGGGTGTATACCACCTCCTGGGAAGCTCTCTCTGCTCTCCCCTCCTTTTGTACCCTGAGCTGCTGGTTGTTGGGTGTATATATACTAGCAGCTAGCTTCCGGACGGAGTCCTGCTTGCGGGAAGAGTTCCCCCGGGCGGAGCTTCCGAAGATGTCTAAAACGGCCGGCGACACATGGCACGGGGAAGCGACCCATGGCACGGCGGCGGCAGGGGGCGTGGCACGGGGAAGAGACGGCGACACGTGGCACGGTGGCGGCGTTGGGCGTGGCACGTGGAAGCAGCGGCGACACGTGGCACGGGGAAGCGACACGTGGCACGACGGTGGCAGCAGTGGCTAGTAGAAAAGAAACAGAAAAGGCCACCATTGGCCTGGAGCCCAAGTCCACGGATTGAGCTCCAGGCCGTTGGATTAAAACGGACGGAGCCGTTGGATGAAAAGGCCACGGATCAGCCCTCCCTTTTATCGCGGGTGGTGGCACGACCTGCGACAAAAGGCCCCAGTGCTATTTAAGCCTCCGCGTCGCGGGCGGAGCCACCACCCGCAACACTGGAGGCCACCGACAGTGACATTCACGCCGCCAGGTTGCCCAAATCCGGAGCCGCGCCGCCGCCGCCGGCCTCTCCTCCCCACGCGCCGCTGCCCCCCTGCTGCCCCTGCCGCGCACGATGCCGGCCGCCGTCCTCCAGCGCGTCGTCGACCCACGCCACCTGCCGCCGCCCTCCGTCGACGCTGGCCTCCGCCGCCGCGCCGCCACCCTCCATCGACACTGCCCTCCGCCCCACGTGCAGGTACGTACCGCCGGCCGCCACCCCCACCCTAGTTAATTAGGGTTAGGGTAATTTGGTTAGGGTTAGGGTTAGGATTAGTGTTTGGTTAATTAGGGTTAGTGTTTGGTTAGGGTTAGGGTTAGGATTAGTGTTCGGTTAATAATGGTTAGTGTTTGGTTAGGGTTAGGGTTTGGTTAGGGTTTAGGGGGCCATGGGTTAGATTCTATCACACCCTAGGGCCGGCCACTGGCTAGAGGGACAATTGATATGGAGCACGGTACAAATGTTTGTATCTTGGCGGTGGTACAATGCAGCAGTCGATCAGTCATGCAGAACTGCCACCTAGAGGCACGCTTGCTCTTTGAAAAAGGCGAGATCGTCAGGTAGGTAGCTAGAGGGAGAAAGATGCTGCTCGATAGGGGATTGACGCGTGACAGAATAAAAGTATGATGAAAATTTTCGTCATTTCAGCTGAGAAAGGCATTGACTGATAGGGTTAACAAAGGCTGCATCTCGCTAGCTACTACTCTCGTAAGCATGGGGATTTGAACCAAAGAGCCCCCATTTGCTTCTAAAACTTGGTTAACTTACTTCCTCTCCACCGGGTGTGGGTGTGAGCGTGGAACTTGCCTAGCGCGATGATGCCATCGAGGACCTCCACGAGTGTGTCATAGGCAAGCAACACACTTAGGAGGTAGGGTGCGCCGGACCGGCGGAGTTTGCAGGTTGGCGAGGTGCACGTCGAGGTGCCACAACTACACTACGCTACCGTTATCGATGCAGCTCGCCGGCTTGTACATTAGTACAGACGCTTTCTGTTACGACATCCCCCTCTCCCCGTGTGTTACGACAACCCCTATGTTATGTAGTCACCGGCATCCTCCCTCTCCCCGTGTGTTATGATGACCCCCTACGTTATGTGGTCACCGGCATCCCCCCTCTCCTTTTACCTTTACGACGACCCCCTACTTTACGTCGTCACCCCTACTCGAAATTAATCATGTACTTATCGATTTAATATTTTGCAGAAATAATGGATCCATTATTCCATCGAGACTTCGAACTGGAAGACATAGTCGAGGACATAATCCGCGCAGCCGACCTAGAAGCCGACCGAGAAGCCGACGGCTCCGGTGATGGAGAAGCAGAGTGCTCCGGTGATGTCGAGGTATATGATCACTAGAGCCATTAATGGAATTCTATATGTACATGTATATAAATTAATTGATTTTTATTCTCTTAGGCCTCCCAAGATAAGTTGGACAAATGAGGCCCGGCAAATAAGTTGGGCAAAAATGACCACTACACAATTACACGTATATCACCTAAAGGCCAACCGTGGAACCCGCAAATGCCGCAACGACATTGAAAAATCGGTACGGAGTTATGGTTAGGGAGCGCATCCCGATCAGTGTTAGAGAATGGAACAAGAGCAAGAAGGTGCCCGAAAGTGAGTTTGTTGCCGATAGGTTCAAAGGCAAGCTTTTTGACGACCTCATGGCACATTTCACCTTGCCAGAATTGCAATCGCAGATTGAGATGGACACGCAGAAGGAGCTAGTGAAGAAGTGGGCTCTTCAGAAGATGGAGGAACTATTCCGAGCCTAGAAGAAGCGATTATGGGCAACTTATAAGGAGGAGAAGAAGCCTCTAAAACTCGAAGGCTATTTAGCAAAGCAGGAGCATAACTGGGATGCATTTGTGAAGTATAAGACCTCAGAGGATGTTGTGGAATTGTCAAAGAAAAACAAGAAGAATGCAAGTGAAAAGGAATATCACCATCATACTGGGTGAGGGGGCTACCAAAAAGCCATGCCTAAGTGGGCTGAACAAGAGGCTGAGATGCAGCAGAATGGGGTCACTCCAGAACCCATCCGAGAAAATTGGGACTTGAGGGCTCGAAATTGGTTCCTTGCGCATGGCTGTGAGTATGACATGCGGACAGGGAACCTTGTTCAAAGTGACAGCAAGGTTAAAGTACCCATGGAAAAATGGCTTGAAGTGACGACATATATTAAATCGGGAAAATTGAAGTTTGTTCCCGATAGAGAGAATGACTTGCTGGCGCTTATCCTCGGGAATCCTGAAAAGGGAGGACGAACAAGAGGCCTCAGCCCTAGTTATCCGTGGGAGACTGGGTTTCCGAGCGACATGAAGACTTATAGAAACCGAGCGAGAGCAAAACAACGCCAGCAGGAGGTGTAGAATGACCGGTTAACTGAGTTCCAACACCGACTTGACCACCACCAGCGGGAGATTGAGCAGCAGCAGCGTGAGATAAACGAACTTAAAGGACGGCGCGAGCCAGATAATACCGCCGGTATATCTCAGCGGCGAAGCAGCGTGGCTAACTCGGAGGCCCCGCATGAATGTACACGAATGATAGATGGCGGTCCTGGCTACCCCGTGGATGGAATCAAGGAGCAGACACCTTGTGATCTCCATGAGGTGTTCAAGAACCTATCTCTTAAGGTGGCGGTCAGCTTTGTTTTACCTACATTAGGACCTGAAGGTGAGCCGACACTATGGCGTGGCAATGAGATTCCAGCTGGCTATACTCGTGTCGGGGTGGATTCAATTGTACCGTCGTTTGAGTCATTGCAGTTTGAAATCCCTAGAGGTGAAGGTCAGCTTACATTCGGAGACGTACTGGGTGACATCATTCTTTGGGACAAGAAAACATTAGGCTTCCAGGCTGGGTACCCCCTACTAGTCGTCGTAGGTCACCATCACCTCCTCCAAGTGGTCGCAGGTCACCATCACCTCCTCTGATTGGTCACATGTCGCCATCACCCCATGAGTACGACCACCACATCCCTAGTCCATCTCCATCTCCACAGCCGCCTCCTGCACCCACTAAGACTCGGCAGGCACCCAAGCGGAAGCGTGTCAAGAGTCCTATGCACCGACTGTCGCCCCTCCCAATAGTACCAAAGGTTCGCCCCCGTCCTTACGATCTTACTATCGAGGAAACTGAGGCCGTTGTAAAGAAACAAATTCATGAACATTTTCATAAGGAGAAACCCAAGCCCCTAGCACCATACACCGAGAAGCAAAAAGCATATGCTTTTGATTTTCTGAACACACCGTCGCAATATGACTTACACGAGAAGAAGGATGACTATACACGCACACTTGTAAAGGTAATTGAGCATGGAAAAGAGAAGGATAGTGCTAGCATGAGCAAATCATCAACTAGAAGTGTAGCCGGGTAGCAATCAATTACAAAAAGTGCACCCCTCAAGGCCAAGAAAGCGACAGCAAGCAGAAAAAGGAAGTTCCTCAGCTCGGAGAACAGGCCAAACAATCGATCCCACCCCTCAAAGTGTTAGATGTTCCCTCGGTGTAGTAGGAACATGGTGGTTTCAATATGGAAGTAGCTGCGGTGCTAGCGGCTCAAATGGGCTGTTCTGTGGAGAAATTGTTGAGTTCCCAAGATGCTGCACTACCCATTGCTGATATAGCCACTAAATTTGTCTACGGGGCTGACTTGGTCAGCAAAGAGCGGCTGCATCAACTGCCAACGTATATGCGGAATTTGCATCAGTGGTACCTTGATGTGTGCAAGGAGAACAAATGATACATCGTGGCGAATATCCAAGAAGAATATTACTTCCGAAGGGAGGATCTCCATATTGAGATTTCCGAACTCTGGCAGTTATTCAATTTAGACGCCGTTGACAAATCTCTCATGAGTTGCTATTGCTTGTAAGTTGTTAACTACATATAAGTTCCTGTTCATTCAGTTGTTCCTGTTCATTGCATATACTCATTATATCTTATGTACTCTCTTATGCAGACTGAAGATCGATGAATGCAGAAGAAATAAGATAACCAATATTGGGTTGGTTGACCCAGATAAAGTACATCATGACACGGTAAGGGACAAAGACGAAGAAACGGGGGATACCTACTAAGGTTTATAACGAAGCAACATTTCTGTGATTCAATACTGTTTTCTTACAACTACAGGTGAGAGTCTTACTGATCTGTTGTACACATTCAATTTTTCTTACTCGATGTTAAGTGTAATTCATGACGTATTTATATATAAACATGTGCGGTTTCCACTCGATTCTGCTAGACATTCAAGTTGATAAGGGAATAATTAAAGTAAGGGACCCATTGAGTAGAGGCCTGGAAGGGTTCCGCGACTTGCAACACTTGCTCCAGAGGTAATTTCAATCATTGTCGCGCTATATCTTTCGTGAGATATCAATTAATTATCCACTCATTCAATCATTCTTTTGTCTGACAGGGTTTGGAGAGTTTTCAAGAAGAGGAATACGGATGACTTCGCAGAGAAGCTAACATTTACTCCTGTACCGTGCGCCCAGCAGCCACAGGGAACAAATCTATGTGGATACTACGTTTGCGAGTCCATTCGCATGTTAACCACTGAGAAGAACGATAATAGATTCAACGTAAGCAATAACATTCACAACTTTAATTTATTATCGTCAATATTTCATTATCAAAATTGATATAGTCATATTCATCTCATTTTCTTATATAGGTCGAGTTCATATGCGAGAGAAGCTCCAACCACACCAACACCTACTAGGAATTGCGGAGGAAGTGGCGGGACTTCTGATGAGAGAAATAATAGACGTCAGAGGCTTGTTTAATCAAAATAGGACCTGACGACGTGCTCTAGTCTCGGTAGTCGTGAGCTCCATGTATATGTAAGGGGAATCTACGAATAGACTTTTTCTTAGAATATTTGTTTGCTCGATCTATATAATGCATGAACTTGTAAAGCTTGTAGTACCGTACCGTACAAATATATGAACATTTTATTTTGAAATAAAAAATGAAAGGGGGGGGGGGGGGCGGTGGCGTCCTGCGCGCGCCACGTAGAGGGCCTTTTATCGCGGGCTGTGTTACCACCCGTGACAAAAGGGGTATCCCCTGCGCGCCCCGCGGCTGTCACGTGGTGGACCATATGTCCTAGCTGTTAAGCGGACCGGGACAAAAGGTTGGGCCTTTTGTTGCGCTCCCGTTGTCTCGGCTGGCCAGCCGGAACAAAAGGTCCTTACGGCCCACGACATTAGGTTTGTTTTCTACTAGTGTGTTATCTCCCCTTTGGAACTTCATACAAAGACATGTCTCCTGCGGTTTCTCCAAAAAGAACAAAAAGGACCTAGGCGAGACTATCGGGGTAAATAGCATATGGGGACGTCTGATATTGCACTTCTTTCAAAGGTTCTACATGATGTACATGGTTGTTGGATTTCTTGTCTTTTCTTCACTTTCGAATGGTATCAGATGAGATGTGCAGACACCAAGAGACAGGGTGGGGGAAGTTGGTTGACCTAGCATCAATTAGGTTCTCCAAGCCATAGTGCTGACAGGTTGCTAATGAAACGCGGGGCATACGGTTTCAGTTTGCTACTTACAACTTTTGCAACGATTCAACAGGCAGGATGATCGATCGCGTAATCGAAATGCTCTGACTTTGCAAACTGGCCCTGCTGGCTTATGTCAACCCCTGACGCTGATGACAGCATGCAAGGGGACAAGTAATGATCTCACCAACTATAGATTAATTATTAATTCTTGCGTGGCTCTTGGTGGGGACAAACTTAACGTACATATCTTCGTACGTTAATTGCTGGAACTCACAACAAAGTTCAATCTCATATAGTTCCCTGGAGTCTTTCGTTTCAACACCTAACGATATTCCTCTATTATTGATAAACACATATCTGAATTTGATTTTCGGTTGTCTACAAGAGAGGCCTGTGCTGATTACATGAGATGGCACTGGACTGCATTGTCGATCTGTTGGATATTTGCTAGCTTAACGGCTCATGCAACTTATGGTTTTCAATAATAGCATGGTATACTTTTTGACGATGATAGCTGTTGAGCTTCATGCACTAGCCGAACCAAAAGTCCGAACTGATGGAAAGCGCTAGGCAATCCACATATACACTTCACAACACCCCCACTCACGTGTGACGGGAGAAGAGAAAGTCAACACGTGAAAGAAGAAGAGCACACCGAAACAGCGGTGGCTAAAGAGGGGGGCAACAGCAATTTTTAGGCTTAATTGCGAAAACCAGGATTTGAACTCGAGACCTGGGGCTCTGATATCATGTTAAGCTTCATGCACTAGCCACTTGAACCAAAAGTCCGAACTGATGGAAAGGGCTAGGCAATCCACATATACACTTCACAACAATAGCATGGTATACTGAACAGATATGTACGGAGAGAGAAAGGCAGAGTATATCTGTCCCTTTGAACTTATATATCAGGATTGTCCAAGTATTTATATCGGAAGTTATATATCTTGAGACCACTGGAGGCCATGTTAGTGCATCTCTTCTCCACAAATAACAAGTCAGCGTGTTTAGTTAATTGCGAGCAGATGGGATGTACAAAACCGTACAAAAAATCTTGCTACGAACGGTTAGGTGCTACCTAGCTAGCTGCAATTTCTTCTGCAAATATCATTACTATGTACTCATACAATAGTATATTGATGTGTACATGGTAGTTGATGTTCCAGTTTCATGCATCAGCAAATAATTAATCTAGCATCGGTCTTGTCGAAAGGGTGTTTTGTCTTTTTCAGCGAGACGAGGATGTGATCTCCAAGAAAGATACACGAGTGTTACGTCAGGAAGCAAGAGACTAAGCTGCAAGTGCCCTCGTATATTTTGTTAAACGGTCAGTAAGCTTGCTGCCAGCCTCTCAACCACACCGGTCGTTTTTAGCTAGTGATAAGCAATCCGATGGATAATAATTAAGAATAATATTTCCTCTCTAAGTGGCATATGCACAAGCAACAGCGTTAGCTAGCGAACCAAAACTCCTCGTGCCCCCACGGCAAGCCCCTCCCCACCACCAAACAGCCTGTTCACGGCGTCTAATGGGTACACCCCCATCGTTTCCCGTTCCCTTCTACCCCTTCTTGGGATAGCGTGGGCCCCCCTCCTCCATTGCCCTTAGAACCCCCAGGTGTAGAACCAACTCCGATCTGGATCTTGTCATAGAGAATCGATTCCTTCCTCAACATAGGTAGTTGAGGTTCCTAACGCGCTGCCTCCCTCACCTATGGTGCAGATATCCGTTGGCAATGCAAAGGCTGAGTATGGGCCCCTTCGTCCCACTATTTGAGGAGATGCATGGTTTCAATGTTGGCACTCCTATTCCTGCTAATCACACCACCTGCAATGCAACTATCTTGGCCTTTGTTGGTGGTCAAGTTGCGTCATGACCTTATCCTAGGTTATCTTCAATGATGTTTCTCCTTCACCTGTTGAGCTGTGGACTGAGCCGAAAGCCACATCTTTGGAGGGAAATTCATTATAGGACACGCTCCCCAATAATCCGCAATCATGGCATCCATCGGCTCTGCTCCTCATCGATAAGAGCAAGTACAATAAGTTCTAGTCAGCTGGCTATAAGGATTAAAATGGTATATTATTTCTTAGTTGGAGAAGAGAGAGGAAAGAGATAATGAGAGTGGGCTCTTATGCAAGAGCCAGCTCTAGCACGTGCTCCTAGGCACTTTGTGGGAGTGAAAGGTGGGCCATACATTGATAAAGTACTATATTTTTATAACTCACTATTGTATATGTTGGCTCTAAGTTGGCTATAGATGATATGGCACTTGGCTTATAGCCAGCAATTGGCTACATTATTAAAATTGATCTAAGAAGGTCGATGGCCAATTGTAACATCCCAACTTTTTAATAAAGAGACAAGGAGAGAGTTTACCAAATACCAAATTTGAGAACCAACAAAAACTTTTTCTCATCATATAGTGCTATGCATATAAGTCATTTGTTTGTTTACTTGAGTGTGCAATTGACCATGTTGTGTGCTTATGTGTTTTCACTCAACCCTAAAACCTAACTTTGATCTTTAGATCACCCAATTACAAGAGAAAAGAATTTAGAAAAGAAAAGACAAAATTCACCTCTTACACTCACATATGGCTTATGCCATTTTTGCAAATACCTAACCTAGACCACTTTGGCTTACACCATTGGTGGTAATTGGTTACTAAACACATTTAAGCACTTTTGGAAGGGAAGAAACTCAAATCAAACCAAAATCAAATTCAAATTGCAAGTGACATGCAATATGGTCACTTTTGCATTTCTTATTCTGATACCCACTTTGAGCCTTGTTTTCTTGAGATTTCTCTTCTAGACTTTGCCCAAACTTTGCACCTCATCCAAGACAACATCAAGGTGAACAACTTTGCCAAAAGACACTACCCCAAATTCCCTCTCTATTTCAAATGGTGGTGGACCAAAGTTGAGACATTGACACATATGTAAGATCACATGCAATTTGTGATTTTGTAAATCTTTGTCAAATTGACCCAAACTACCACCTTTCTACTGCAAATATTATTTGATGCAAACCCACCAAAATTCATCCAAAAATCTCAAAGTAAAGTTCTTGCGGGCATTGTGTCGAACAGGTTGTGGACAGCAATCTGCCAACTCCATGCATTGTTTTGTCCAGCAGATTTTGGCCTTCCCCTTCAACCCCATGTCATCCCTGGTACTCCATTGACTCCCCTGCACCTTGCCAAAGGCCAAAGACAAGGATTGGTACCCTGTACCTTGGCCATTTGATCAAACCTGTCCATGCCGTGGCATGGCATGGACATCACCATGCCATTCCTCCCTCCTTGCTTCTCCCCCGTGTCAAACCTTGTCCACTGACCTCCTCTCACTCCACTGCATCGGTTGGACACGCTCGTCGATCAAGTGGTGCACCGAACACACCGGAACGCGACGCGCCCAGACGTGCCAGTGACGCGCACACATGCGCCAGGGCGCGCACGGCGACCGCCACGGACACGCCCAGAGCACGCCTTGCCCCACTCGTCTGCGTCACCTCATCCTCGTCCCTCTGCGCCACCCGCTCCGCAACGTCACCAGCAACAGCCCAGACACCGCCATTGGCCCGCGGGAACCCTGTGCGCGACGCCATCGTCGACGTCCTCCGCCACGGGTACCGCCAGCGATCGTCATCTCCCGTCCTCGTCTGTGCATGGTTTTCCCCGCAATCGCGCCCTGCGTCACCGCCAGGACGTCGCCCACTCGCGAGCGTCATCGCCAGTCCACCATTGCCCCTGTAGACGCGTAGTCGACGATGACCTCACCGCCGCGCCTCGGCCTCACCTCGCAACTATAAAAGGAGCGCCCCTCCGCCCAGATTGAGCACACCATTCTCTTCTCCTCCTCACACTGACTCGCCTCGACCACCGCACTCACTCGATTAGTCGCCGGAGGCCACCAATTGCAAGATCGTCGCCGCCGCCAGTACACGGAGCCCGCCGGCGAAGGAGGCCACCCCTGGAGACGAGACTGCTACAGGTTGCTTCCTCTACCTCGCCAACGTCGCTGCGCACATCGTCGTCGACCGCCGGAGCTCCGACGACCTCGCCGACCCCCTGCTGCCGCCGCCAGTGAGTTCCCTCTCGCCGTCGACGACGACGAACCCTGGCCGTTGATCTCATTTCTAATCGTGCGGCTCACTCTCCCCCATACCGCTTCGCTCCATAAGACCCACTGACGGGTGGCCCTCACCTGTCAGGCAGCCCGCTCGCCTCAGATGCGTGGTGGGCTAGCTAGTGGGCTGTTTAAACCAAATCGGCCCAATAACCCTTCCCGCGCAAGCCCAACGTTTGAGTTCAAATGCTGAAATTTTTTCTGTTTTGTTTACTGGTGCTGTTTTCAAATTTGAATATTACTCAAACCACTGGGCCAAAATTTATGAAATAGATATGGTTGGAAAGCTTAGAGTTTTATCTTTGCAATGCCACTGGTTTGAACCCTAGATGTGCTGTAGAATTAAAGTAGCAAAATAATCAAGGCAAAGACTTTTCTGAATTCAAGCAATTGTTAAAATTCAACCAAAAATGATTTTGAGTTGATTCCAACTCCTATAATCCACATTTCACCTACACTAATTGTTTCTGCAAAAATATGCCATGCCTACTTTGGATGATCATGGCCTAGATGAATTAGAGGACTATTTGGCTATTTCTAGTCAAAGATATTGTCCAAAACTATTTAGAAATTTTATGAGAGTTTATATCTCATTCAAATCTTGTCACAAACATTCCATTATGAGATAAAGGCTCTGGTCATTTAGCTCACATATGGTTTGTTTGATGATCTTAAATCATCACCATGTTAGGGTTAACATGTATGAGGTGCCCCACCTCATTTAAATCATTTTTCTTAAATGATAAGTATGAAGAGGTTGACTTTGGTCAACCTAGGTCATATATTACTCATTAAAGAAATTAAATCTTATTGGTGTAATTAGAGGAAGTCATTTCTCTGAAGAAGTCAAAGAAACACCTTAATTAGTATGAGAGGAATTTATTTCTCTCTAATAAGCAAACAAATCCACCAACTTGTTAGTAGTGTGTGATGATAGTTTAGCTTGAGTGACCTATGTGTGCTTAGTTTAGTATATAAGATTGGTGTGGTGATTGTACTTCATATTCGTATTTTAGACGCTAGTACGGAAGAATATCAAGAGGAGGAGGAGGCCTACTTCCAAGAAGAAGAAGACCACTTTGATCAATACCACCACCAAGGCAAGATAATACTCTTGCAAAGTGCAAAGCTCACCATGAGCAAGGCATTACCCATTTTACTTTATGCTTATGATCCTACTTCCCAGTTTTACTTTACAAGCTCTATTTACTTTTGTTTTACCAAAGTACTTTTTGATTTATGTTTCACTGAGTCTAGAGTAGCACAAGAGTCCCACCTTAGCCTAGAGCAAGCAAAGCTAAGTTAGCACCCCTCATGATTAGTGCTATTGCTAACAAATAAAACTTGACTACTCTAGATGGGAACTTAGTGAAATGAAGTTGTTTTTGAATGAAGTTTGAAAAGTGACTTGAACAAGAGAAGATGGTGATTTTTGATTCAAAACTGATATTGGTTTGGATGCGATACCTTTCCAATTTACAAGTACCCCCACAATACCTGATTATGGGTAGGGCTTAACTGGAAATTTATATATCTTAGTATGGGTTCCCTCTGAACAAGCATCATAGGGGTTATGCCAAGGCTGCCTCCGTTGTTGAGAAATGATGTGAATTGAGGTGAATTGTATGGCCAAGCCCTGTGCAGTTCCCAGGTTGACAGTTGGTCTTCACTGGGAGGCCAAGCTCATGGGGAGAGGTGCCTATACTAGGGTTTGTAAGTGAAAGGTTATGGTTGATGATCCACGTACTGAGTTACGATGATTCGGGGTTATCCCGACGGATGTAATCAAATGTTGTGGCACAAGTGTGCAACCTCTGCAGAGTGTAAACCTATTCGAATAGCCGTGTCCACGGTTACGGACGGTTGGAAAGGCCATACAGTTCCCGGTGTCAGAGTTTCTTAAAAAGGTTGAAAGGTTGAATAGTGACTTGACTTGAATCACAACTGAGTTGTGGGAATGACACTAATGTTTCCCACTTGAGTTAGTCTAGCAATGTTGAGCCTTTCTCAAATACTTGTGAACTAAAATTGGCTTTATGCAAATCAAACTAGAGCTTAGCACCCTTACTAGAACTGTTTAGCGCTTACACTAGTATTAGTTTGCGAGTACTCAACGTACTCACGGCTTTGTCCCTGGCTATTCAAATGGCCAGAGTATGAAGACGAGCAGAACTACCAAGGTGATGATCAGCAGGACGCCTACGACAACTAGGAGTCTTCCAACGTCAAGCGTTGGCCTGTGGACTAGAAAGTCCTTGTATCTTACGCTTCCGCTATGAATTTGAGTTTGTTTGTTGATCAATAGATCAACTATTTGTGTAATATGGATGATGTGATTCCAACTGTAAGACTTTATGGTTTGTAATGAATAATGACTGTGATACTTAACTATTATGCCTCGCAACAACAATATTCCTGGGATTGCGATGTATGACATAATAGGCATCTGGACTTAAAAATCCGGGTGTTGACAAGTTGGTATCAGAGCCATTGTTTGACCTTAGAAGACCCTAGTTAGAATGGACGTTTGAAAGAAAATTTAACTTTGAAATCAAAATAAAGAAAATATTTGTGAAAATTTATCTACCCTCTTGTCTTTGAGACTTGTTCAAACTTGGTGACTCATGTTCCTTCTTATTTGAATCTACCTAAAATTTGGTCACACTTGTTCACTCTCTAACTTACTCATCCTTTTCGCTTTCAGATGGAGCCAAATGAACCTATCAACACCAAGTTCTACCAACTTGGGAATGGTGGGAGTTTGATCTTCGAGCACGACCTCAACGCCCTGTCGGATCGTCTAGGCCACCCACACCCCGAGTTTCACGGGATCCAAGTGGACGACCAGCCGGGAGGGGAACTGCAGTGGATTATCACCGCTGACTTGAGGGGCAAGATGGAGCCTCCCACCTCCGAGAGGATCCTCTTCTCTTTCAGGGAAAGCAACTGGCTCGACGGGCTTGCACGTGCTCTTCAGGAAGCACTTGCTCGCTTGTGCGGGCAGAATGTGGAAGCACTTCAGGAGGAACGCTTTGCGCATCTCGCAAGGCGTAACGCGGCCGGAGAACCCATGGATCTGCCGATGCACCCCCAGTTGAGGCACCATGTGGATCATGCTGTACCACACTCAGCAGGATCTGGACAACGCACGCGCCTACGCCAACCAGACTCACCTTGCACTGGCAAATCATGCCGATGCAATCAAGATGCTCGCCAAGGATCGCAAGAACCTCCGCTTGCAGCGTGCTAAGAAGGACGCTACCATTGCGCGCCTTCGCGCCAGGATAGCATCCTTGGAGGCCACTGTCAAGGCCCAGGAAGACCAGCTGAATGAGATGGAGGAAGAAGGTGAAGACCTTCAGGGAGGAGAAGCTTTCCTGAGTGACGACGACGACTTTGAGGAGGATGAGAACATCGAGGAGGAGGACTACGAGTTTCTGGAGGCCGGAGAGGATGGAATCATCCCTATCGATGTGGATGATGATGAGGAGTAGATGCACTAGTTCACTTATGTAGGTGTGAGTTGTATCCCGTCCCACTGTATCGTAGCGCGAGTAGAATGGTTCCTAAAACCATTGGGTGTTAGTTTGTAAAATATGTTGAATGAATGAATGAATGCATGCTTGTGTTATCATCAAAAGAATTTAAGTTTTACTTCATCTATCAAAAAACTTACTCAAAATAAGCCATAGAAATTTCCCCCTCATCTCATGATCTCTTTCCGTATTCAGATGGCCCCTCCGACTCGTAGCGCCAATCAAGACGCTATGATGCAGATGCTGCAAATCATGCTGGAAGACAGAGAGGCTGAATGAGCAGAACGACAGGCCAACATAGCAGCACTCCAACAGCTTGCCAACAACAACCATGGCCATGGGAACCATGATCACCCAGGGTCAAAACTCAAAAACTTCCAGAACACCAATCCGCCAGTTTTCAGCAAGACTGAAGAACCCTTGGACGCCGATGATTGGCTCCAGACTATGGAAAACAACTTAGAAGTAGCCGGAGTAGAGGACCAGGAGAAGGTGTTGTTTGCCACGCACTACCTAGCGGGACCAGCAAGAGCTTGGTGGACAAGCACTCGTGCCATGAATGCCGGACAGTTCATGACTTGGGCAGACTTCAAGCTCAAGTTCAGCAAGTACCATGTGCCCCCGGGTTTGATCAAGAAGATGCGGGATGAGTTCCGCGAATTGAAGCAAGGCAGAATGTCGGTGGTAGAATACCGCGACAGGTTCCTCACCCTGTCAAGGTACGCCCCCGATGAAACTGACACCACCGAGAAGAGAAAGGAGGGGTTCCTGAACGGACTGCACGATGAAATGCAGACTGTGTTGGTGAATATCCCCTTCGCCGACCTCGAAGCCCTCGTTGACTCCGCCATCCAGATGGAAGGCAAGCTTCATCAAGCCAACGAAAACCGCAAGCGCCGCATGATGAATCAGAGTGGACCTAGCCATACTCCAAGGTATCGCCCCAGCTCAAGCGGGAACTTTGCCCCAAGAAACAACAAGCCCAATGCCCCGATGTCACGTCCGGGTTTTCAAAACCGGAGTGGAGGAAACCCCAGGCCAGGAGGCCACCACAACAACAGCAACTACAACAACAACCACAACAGCAACTTCAACCGCGCTCCGCCGAGAGCCCCTAATAACAACAACAACACCAACACCGCCCCCAGAACAGGAAGCAACGCCATCCCCGTCACCCCCAAGGACAAGTCCACCATCACTTGCTATGAGTGTGGTGTAGTGGGACATTACTCCAACGAGTGTCCCAAGAGGCTCGCCAAGATCGTAGGCAACACCGCTGCACCTGCTCAGCAGCAACGCCGTGTCTCCACCGGCAAGAAGTTCGTCCCCAACAACCCCAACAACCGTACCGGTCGTCTCTTCCACATGAACGCCGAGGAAGCTCAGGAAGCACCAGATGTGGTACTGGGTATGTTCTCTGTCAATTTCATCCCTGCCAGAGTGTTGTTTGATTCCGGAGCATCTCATTCTTTTGTCACCGAAGACTTTGCATCAACAAGTAAAATTCAACCCATCAGTTTGAAGCATGTTATGATAGTTCAAATTCCCGGATCAACCACCAAAGCCAGAAAATTTTGCAAAAATGTACCCATCAAAATCCATGGAGTAGATTTCTATGCTAATCTGATAATTCTGGGAACCAAAGGTTTGGAGGTAGTACTAGGAATGGATTGGATGTCAAAACATCAGGGTTTGATTGACTGTGCCAAGAAGGCTATCACCATGACTAGCAGCACCGGTATCGTAGTAGAACATGTGTCCGAGAGACTACCCAGAAAGTTCACCTGCAACTCAAGTGTAGCAAAGCCAACTCTGGATCAAATCAGGGTCGTTTGTCGATACCCTGATGTGTTTCCGGATGATCTACCCGGTATGCCCCCGGATAGGGATATCGAGTTTATCATCGAGTTAATCCCCGGAACTGGACCTATCGCCCAGAGAGCCTATAGCATGAACCCAGCAGAGCTGGTGGAGTTGAAGAAGCAGATTGATGACATGTTAGCCAAAGGTTTAATTAGCCCCAGTGCATCCCCCTGGAGATCACCAGTGTTATTTGTGGACAAGAAGGATGGTGCCAATCGTTTATGTACGGACTACCGTAAGCTTAACGACGTCACCATCAAAAACAAATATCCCCTACCGAAGATAGAAGACCTGTTTGATCAATTGACCGGAGCCAAAGTTTTCTCCAAGATAGATCTTAGAACTGGTTATCATCAGCTGAAGATTCGAGCCACAGATATTCCAAAAACTGCCTTTACCACCAGATATGGGTTGTATGAGTACAACGTCATGTCGTTTGGATTAACCAATGCCCCCGCTTACTTCATGAACCTCATGAATAAGATCTTCATGGACTTTTTGGACAAATTTGTCGTCGTGTTCATCGACGACATTCTTGTTTACTCCAAGTCCGAAGAGGAACATGAACAGCATTTGGAGATGGTCCTAGAAACCTTGAGACACCACCAATTGTATGCCAAGTTCAGCAAATGTGAGTTTTGGTTGAAGGAAGTCGGATTCCTGGGACACATCTTGTCTGCAGGAGGAATTGCCGTAGATCCCGCCAAGATTAAAACTGTTATGGAATGGCAAGCCCCAACCACCCAAACCGAGGTCCGCGCTTTTCTTGGATTAGCCGGATATTACCGCAGATTTGTAGAAGGCTTTTCGAGCATCGCTCGACTAATGACCCAACTGTTGAAGAAAGACAAGAAGTTCGAATGGACTGACAAATGTGAAGAGAGCTTTCAACAGCTCAAGAGTAGACTGACCTCAGCCCCAATCCTAATCATGCCAGACATCACCAAGCCTTTCGATGTATACTGTGATGCCTCCAAGGTTGGTCTTGGATGTGTACTTATGCAAGAAGGCAAAGTGGTATCCTACCTTTCAAGACAGTTGAAGCAACATGAACAAAACTACCCAACCCATGACCTCGAACTTGCAGCCGTGGTCCTCGCCCTGAAAGTTTGGCGTCATTACCTCATGGGTAATCGATGCGAGATCTACTCCGATCATAAAAGCCTGAAGTATATCTTCACCCAGAAAGAGCTGAACATGAGACAACGCCGATGGATAGAATTGATCAAGGATTATGACATGGAGATTCACTACCACCCCGGCAAGGCCAATGTGGTAGCGGATGCCTTGAGCAGACTGCCTTGTCAGTTAAACTCCATGATCGCAAGCGAACAGCCCAGCCTTTATCAAGAATTTGAACAGTTCAGACTGGAACTTGTTAGTGAGGGATTCTTAGCCAGCATGGAAATGCAACCCACCTTGGTTAGCCAAATCAAGGAAGCCCAGAAGGACAACGCTAGCATCGACGGAATCAAGAAACAGATAGCCGCAGGAAAAGCCCCCGGATTCACCGTAGATGAAGCCGGAGTTCTTTGGTACAAGGAACGTCTCTGCGTACCATCGGACTCAGACTTGAAGCAAGTCATCCTGCAAGAAGCCCATGACACCCTTTACTCAATCCACCCCGGAGGTACCAAGATGTACCAAGATCTGAAGGAGCAATTCTGGTGGCATGGAATGAAGCGAGAGATCGGAAGCTACATCGCCAAGTGTGATATATGCCAGCGAGTCAAGGCAGAACACCAACGACCCGAAGGACTGCTACAGCCCCTGCAGATTCCGGAATGGAAGTGGGATTCGGTAGGAATGGATTTTATCACGGGACTGCCCAAATCAAGCAAGGGAAATGATTCTATCTGGGTAGTGGTAGACAGATTGACCAAAGTAGCCCATTTTATCGCAGTCAAGACCACATACCAAGGCCCCAAGTTAGCTGAGTTATATATCTCCAGAATCGTCGCCCTGCACGGAACCCCGAAGTCAATTGTGTCAGATAGAGGATCTCAATTCACCTCAAGATTCTGGCAGAAAGTACATGAAGGACTTGGAACCCGGGTGAATTTCAGTACGGCATATCACCCGCAGACTGACGGACAGACCGAGAGAGTCAACCAGATACTTGAAGACATGTTGAGAGCTTGTGTCCTGGAATATGGATCCAAGTGGGAAGACTGCCTGCCGTACGCAGAATTCTCATACAACAACAGCTATCAAGCCAGTTTGCAAATGGCCCCCTTTGAAGCCTTGTACGGAAGGAAATGCCGTACCCCCCTGAACTGGTCAGAAGTCGGAGAGAGCCAAGTCTTTGGACCAGATGTTCTCCGAGAAGCTGAAGAGAAGGTGCACAAGATTCGCGAGTACCTCAAGACCGCTCAGTCAAGACAGAAGAGCTACACCGACAAGAGACGTCGAGAGATGACCTTCGAGATCGGAGACTTTGTCTATCTTAAAGTGTCACCCCTTAAAGGAATGCAGAGATTCCAGCTGAAAGGAAAGCTCGCCCCCAGATATGTCGGACCCTTCAAAGTTCTGAGTCGCCGAGGAGAAGTTTCTTATCAACTTGAACTACCGGAAGAAATGTCCGCTGTGCACAATGTGTTTCACATCTCGCTACTCCGGAAGTGCCTTGAAGTCCCCGAGAAGACCGAAGTGTTCAAGAATATCGATCACTGATCGGTGGACATCAATCAGGACCTGACCTACCGCGAAGTGCCGATTCGCATCCTGGAGGAAGCTTACCGAACCACCCGCACCAGGAGTATCAAGTTCCTGAAGATTCAGTGGAGTAATCACACTGAAGACGAAGCTACTTGGGAGCGCGAAGACGACATGAAGAAGGAGTACCCAGATCTCTTTAGTACCTAAATTTTTCTTTAGATCTCGGGACGAGATCTTTTGTAAGGGGGAAGGGTTTGTAACATCCCAACTTTTTAATAAAGAGACAAGGAGAGAGTTTACCAAATACCAAATTTGAGAACCAACAAAAACTTTTTCTCATCATATAGTGCTATGCATATAAGTCATTTGTTTGTTTACTTGAGTGTGCAATTGACCATGTTGTGTGCTTATGTGTTTTCACTCAACCCTAAAACCTAACTTTGATCTTTAGATCACCCAATTACAAGAGAAAAGAATTTAGAAAAGAAAAGACAAAATTCACCTCTTACACTCACATATGGCTTATGCCATTTTTGCAAATACCTAACCTAGACCACTTTGGCTTGCACCATTGGTGGTAATTGGTTACTAAACACATTTAAGCACTTTTGGAAGGGAAGAAACTCAAATCAAACCAAAATCAAATTCAAATTGCAAGTGACATGCAATATGGTCACTTTTGCATTTCTTATTCTGATACCCACTTTGAGCCTTGTTTTCTTGAGATTTCTCTTCTAGACTTTGCCCAAACTTTGCACCTCATCCAAGACAACATCAAGGTGAACAACTTTGCCAAAAGACACTACCCCAAATTCCCTCTCTATTTCAAATGGTGGTGGACCAAAGTTGAGACATTGACACATATGTAAGATCACATGCAATTTGTGATTTTGCAAATCTTTGTCAAATTGACCCGAACTACCACCTTTCTACTGCAAATATTATTTGATGCAAACCCACCAAAATTCATCCAAAAATCTCAAAGTAAAGTTCTTGCGGGCATTGTGTCGAACAGGTTGTGGACAGCAATCTGCCAACTCCATGCATTGTTTTGTCCAGCAGATTTTGGCCTTCCCCTTCAACCCCATGTCATCCCTGGTACTCCATTGACCCCCCTGCACCTTGCCAAAGGCCAAAGACAAGGATTGGTACCCTGTACCTTGGCCATTTGATCAAACCTGTCCATGCCGTGGCATGGCATGGACATCACCATGCCATTCCTCTCTCCTTGCTTCTCCCCCGTGTCAAACCTTGTCCACTGACCTCCTCTCACTCCACTGCATCGGTTGGACACGCTCGTCGATCAAGTGGTGCACCGAACACGCTGGAACGCGACGCGCCCAGACGTGCCAGTGACGCGCACACATGCGCCAGGGCGCGCACGGCGACCGCCACGGACACGCCCAGAGCACGCCTCGCCCCACTCGTCTGCGTCACCTCATCCTTGTCCCTCTGCGCCACCCGCTCCGCAACGTCACCAGCAACAGCCCAGAAACCGCCATTGGCCCGCGGGAACCCTGTGTGCGACGCCATCGTCGACGTCCTCCGCCATGGGTACCGCCAGCGATCGTCATCTCCCGTCCTCGTCTGTGCATGGTTTTCCCCGCAATCACGCCCTGCGTCACCGCCAGGACGTCGCCCACTCGCGAGCGTCATCGCCAGTCCACCATTGCCCCTGTAGACGCGTAGTCGACGATGACCTCACCGCCGCGCCTCGGCCTCACCTCGCAACTATAAAAGGAGCGCCCCTCCGCCCAGATTGAGCACACCATTCTCTTCTCCTCCTCACACTGACTCGCCTCGACCACCGCACTCGCTCGATTAGTCGCCGGAGGCCACCAATTGCAAGATCGTCGCCGCCGCCAGTACACGGAGCCCGCCGGCGAAGGAGGCCACCCCTGGAGACGAGACTGCTACAGGCTGCTTCCTCTACCTCGCCAACGTCGCTGCGCACATCGCCGTCGACCGCCGGAGCTCCGACGACCTCGCCGACCCCCTGCTGCCGCCGCCAGTGAGTTCCCTCTCGCCGTCGACGACGACGAACCCTGGCCGTTGATCTCATTTCTAATAGTGCGGCTCACTCTCCCCCATACCGCTTCGCTCCATAAGACCCACTGACGGGTGGCCCTCACCTGTCAGGCAGCCCGCTCGCCTCAGATGCGTGGTGGGCTAGCTAGTGGGCTGTTTAAACCAAATCGGCCCAATAACCCTTCCCGCGCAAGCCCAATGTTTGAGTTCAAATGCTGAAATCTTTTATGTTTTGTTTACTGGTGCTATTTTCAAATTTGAATATTTCTCAAACCACTGGGCCAAAATTTATGAAATAGATATGGTTGGAAAGCTTAGAGTTTTATCTTTGCAATGCCACTGGTTTGAACCCTAGATGTGCTGTAGAATTAAAGTAGCAAAATAATCAAGGAAAAGACTTTTCTGACTTCAAGCAATTGTTAAAATTCAACCAAAAATGATTTTGAGTTGATTCCAACTCCTATAATCCACATTTCACCTACACTAATTGTTTCTGCAAAAATATGCCATGCCTACTTTGGATGATCATGGCCTAGATGAATTAGAGGACTATTTGGCTATTTCTAGTCAAAGATATTGTCCAAAACTATTTAGAAATTTTATGAGAGTTTATATCTCATTCAAATCTTGTCACAAACATTCCATTATGAGATAAAGGCTCTGGTCATTTAGCTCACATATGGTTTGTTTGATGATCTTAAATCATCACCATGTTAGGGTTAACATGTATGAGGTGCCCCACCTCATTTAAATCATTTTTCTTAAATGATAAGTATGAAGAGGTTGACTTTGGTCAACCTAGGTCATATATTACTCATTAAAGAAATTAAATCTTATTGGTGTAATTAGAGGAAGTCATTTCTCTGAAGAAGTCAAAGAAACACCTTAATTAGTATGAGAGGAATTTATTTCTCTCTAATAAGCAAACAAATCCACCAACTTGTTAGTAGTGTGTGATGATAGTTTAGCTTGAGTGACCTATGTGTGCTTAGTTTAGTATATAAGATTGGTGTGGTGATTGTACTTCGTATTCGTATTTTAGACGCTAGTACGGAAGAATATCAAGAGGAGGAGGAGGCCTACTTCCAAGAAGAAGAAGACCACTTTGATCAATACCACCACCAAGGCAAGATAATACTCTTGCAAAGTGCAAAGCTCACCATGAGCAAGGCATTACCCATTTTACTTTATGCTTATGATCCTACTTCCCAGTTTTACTTTACAAGCTCTATTTACTTTTGTTTTACCAAAGTACTTTTTGATTTATGTTTCACTGAGTCTAGAGTAGCACAAGAGTCCCACCTTAGCCTAGAGCAAGCAAAGCTAAGTTAGCACCCCTCATGATTAGTGCTATTGCTAACAAATAAAACTTGACTACTCTAGATGGGAACTTAGTGAAATGAAGTTGTTTTTGAATGAAGTTTGAAAAGTGACTTGAACAAGAGAAGATGGTGATTTTTGATTCAAAACTGATATTGGTTTGGATGCGATACCTTTCCAATTTACAAGTACCCCCACAATACCTGATTATGGGTAGGGCTTAACTGGAAATTTATATATCTTAGTATGGGTTCCCTCTGAACAAGCATCATAGGGGTTATGCCAAGGCTGCCTCCGTTGTTGAGAAATGATGTGAATTGAGGTGAATTGTACGGCCAAGCCCTGTGCAGTTCCCGGAGTTGACGAGTTGGTCTTCACTGGGAGGCCAAGCTCATGGGGAGAGGTGCCTATACTAGGGTTTGTAAGTGAAAGGTTATGGTTGATGATCCGCGTACTGAGTTACGATGATTCGGGGTTATCCCGACGGATGTAATCAAATGTTGTGGCACAAGTGTGCAACCTCTGCAGAGTGTAAACCTATTCGAATAGCCGTGTCCACGGTTACGGACGGTTGGAAAGGCCATATAGTTTCCGGTGTCAGAGTTTCTTAAAAAGGTTGAAAGGTTGAATAGTGACTTGACTTGAATCACAACTGAGTTGTGGGAATGACACTAATGTTTCCCACTTGAGTTAGTCTAGCAATGTTGAGCCTTTCTCAAATACTTGTGAACTAAAATTAGCTTTATGCAAATCAAACTAGAGCTTAGCACCCTTACTAGAACTGTTTAGCGCTTACACTAGTATTAGTTTGCGAGTACTCAACGTACTCACGGCTTTGTCCCTGGCTATTCAAATGGCCAGAGTATGAAGACGAGCAGAACTACCAAGGTGATGATCAGCAGGACGCCTACGACAACTAGGAGTCTTCCAACGTCAAGCGTTGGCCTGTGGACTAGAAAGTCCTTGTATCTTACGCTTCCGCTATGAACTTGAGTTTGTTTGTTGATCAATAGATCAACTATTTGTGTAATATGGATGATGTGATTCCAACTGTAAGACTTTATGGTTTGTAATGAATAATGACTGTGATACTTAACTATTATGCCTCGCAACAACAATATTCCTGGGATTGCGATGTATGACATAATAGGCATCTGGACTTAAAAATCCGGGTGTTGACACCAATGCTATAAGTGCTACAACAAGAACACTTTCCTGAGAGATTTCAAAGATAAGGACAGGTGTTGTTGTGCCTTAACATGTGGAGCTCAGGTTAAACATGCTGAAAATACCAAGTCACTTTTTAATCTGGTAGATGGTCGGAACGACGAGTTCCACACTGAAAGTGTGTCTCATGCAGACACATGCGCGGATGGTCGTGTACATTGTGCATAAATGGGTTTTGGGACATGACATGTGGATTCACGTACGATAGGCCTTAGCCTCTTTTGCAGAATGTGCAGATCCCGGTCTGAAAAGTAGGTGCAAGAGAGAAAAATAAATGAATAAATACGGACAATGGGTGGATCCATATGTGATATGTGTCGAACATCCCAAAGCCTAGATCTTGTGATGCTTTCCCTCAGGAAGGGGGCTGTTCGGGCCGCGCATAACCTGTGTTGATAAGCTATGGACAATCATTGACGGTTAGAGACCATCCGTCATCATTTTTAATGCCTAGCCTAGCTTGAGACAGATTTGTGACACAAAAATGTGAAAGCGTCACAAGCTGTGACAAACGATGATGGATCTCCAAAGCGTCACGTGGAAACCGTCATGTTTTGTCAGACGTATAGTTTCTTCATGCATATCACACACAATGCACCCCACAGATTCCAAGATATAATGTGCACTTGCATTCAAATGCAAGATCAAAATAGTGCACATCTACAACTTCTAAATTTGCATATCTTTTGAAGCTTTAGTTGTGTTGTCAGCAATCAAGGGGTGATTCAAAGTGTTTCTAGCTAGTGCCCTCTAGTGGGGTTTGGATGATTGATGACAACGACAATTAAGGGACTAAGTATTTTATCCATTGTTTTCATTCACAAAGTCTCAATATGGTTGGTGTACCATTCAATAGCGCCACAAAAGGTACTCAAACGTCATAAGACAATCCACGTCAAGATCGAGCGTGCTTGAGGGCCTTTTAAGGCTAATGTTGAAGCATCACTACATGAACAAATCAAGTATAAAATCACTTTATTTGTTGATAGGTTATGCCTAAAAGACAAAGATCAATTTGGAATTTACAAGTGCAAGCATCTGCTTGCTTTAAGCAACTAACTAGAACTTATAACAACCACTCATTGTAGTGATAACATCATTGAAGATAACAAGAACACATGAAACATTCAAGATGCAACGATCTGCTTTGTACAAGCAATCAAGTGGCATCCTTGAATACTCTCTGCTATAACAACGATAACTAAAATACATCGACCAATGAGGAACTCACAAGCCTAACCATATGCTTCCTTAAAGCACTCAAACCGCCCCTTTGAGAACCAACAACAGTAAGCCTCATTCAACGTTAAAGACAACACTAAATGTACCCCCTCTGATCTGGAAAAAGCGTCAGACGCCTAGTACTAATTACTTTTTACAATTAAGCCCTCCCAAATTCACAAGAATAAGCACACCACGACGGTGGCCTGTCCTCCGGGATGCTTCCTCTGCGTCCGGCCTCGCGGGTCCGGATCCGGTGCGTCTGGCCTCTTTGACAAAGAGGGCTCCAGCTCGAAAGGTGACCACCAATCCTTCCTCCATCGGCTTTCCTGCGCTGGTTACAGTAGCGCCGCCTTCCGATGATGTCGCGCATCCTATCCGTGGTGGCGGTGGAGGGTGGCGATGCCTGAGAGGACTTGGGTAAAATGTGGGGAGGGGAGGAGGACCGAGTGGTCAGAGCGTGGCCGTCTTCGATGACGAGCGGCAGGTGAGGCGGCGCAATGTTGTTGCGTCACTCGGGGATTCGACTGGTGGGACCGTGTCGAAGATGCGACGACGGACGGCGGGGGCATGGTTGTCTAGGGACACATGCATGGATGGGTTGGTGGCGGCTTGTTTCTGTTATTCACTGGGAGAATTATGGACGGACTTGGTGCAGGAAACAAAGAAACACTACAAACTTGAGGTGTTTTATGCATAATATCTTCTTCCGAAAGTTTTTTCTAGATCGGAGGGAGGGGTACTCTTAAGCACATTCAGTCGCTTGATATACAAGAAAATTAATAGACTTTGTGAGGTATATCTGATTTGGCCTCTTAGCAACATTGAATGGAACACTCAATGTAGGATTCAGAAGCGCAAACATTGTCATTGTAGTAGGAACCATGGTCCCTAGTGCGCCAGCTACACGGGCCCCACCGCCCTCTACCTTGGAGCTTTGGACCCGAAAGACCATCCTCAAGTTGCCCCCATGAGTCCTGGCCCCAAAGGACCGCTGTCGCGGAGTCCACGCCTCGCTGATGCCGGCGGGGTACCTTAGGCTGTCGTCCCGAGGAACGCATGCCAGACACCTGTAGCTTCTCGTCTGACAAGACCTGATCGTTGTGCCCTCTGCCACCCTGCAATGCTCATTGCACGGCATGACAAGACGTCGGTTGTCCATCACCGGTGTATGGCCTCACCGCCCAGCCGGCCTCGTGGGCGCTCGACACTTGTCTCGCATGTACATATCGTTGTGGAATCATCTTCTGATATAAAAGGATGATCCAGTGCTTGTAGAAATGCTAGGCTTGGAGGAAGGAGGGGGGAAAAGTTGTATCAGAGGCGAAGGATGGGCGAGTCTCAACTCCTCGTGTAAGCTGTTCATCCATCAAGAAGATCAGACAAGCAAGACATAGGTGTTTCGCATCTTGCACCCTGAACCTGGGTAAAACAACATGTTTGTTAGTGTTGTGCTTGATCATGTTCGCAGCGCGCAGTGCCTACCTGCCGAACAAAAAAGGGGGCGTGCAAACCTCTTGGTGTCCTCCGTCTCTTGGACGTGGCATCTGGCGTACAATGTAGGGGGGCGCTCGCGTTGCATCACCAACCTCGTCATTTGCAGACATGTCTAAGAAGAGGAAAGCTACTGGCATAAGTGACCCATGGGGAGTGCGCACACGTTTGTAGACCGACCACTTCCCTAGGGGAAGGAGTTTTAGCTGATCAACTGTGCACAACCTGGGGGAAAGTCTCGGCCATACAGCGCCGCCAAATGCAGGAGAAATCATAGCTGCCTGCGAAGGGCGAACTGCCGCCGCCTCCAGGACCACCACCGGTGGGGGTGGAGCGGTAATTTGTTCCGAGGATCAGCATATGAGCGGAAACACATAATTAACAAGGTTGAAGGTACCCGCTTTGCCCTCGCTGGGTCGCATGGGGGTCCTGGGCGGGCATGACCAGAGCCAGGGCGTTTGTGCCCTTCGCTATGATGCGTGGCATGCTTAAGTTCCCACCATGCATAGTGGAAGACCCCAAACTTCGAAGAATGGAGGTCTACCATCGAAAGCCCGTTCATCTTTGTTTTCGGTTCGCCTGTGGCCAGGTCGAGGGAGCGCTGGTGAAGAAAGGCTACATCAGGGTTCCTCCCACACGCGATCCCTGAGTTTCCTGCCATGGATAAGTCCTGGAATGCGTGGTTGCCACCTCGCCCCGTGCCAGGCAGCCCGGGCAGAGCATCTCGGTCAAACGAAAACTCGGCAAGAGCGCTCCTCCGTTGACTGGGGAAGGCTCCCGGCCAGGCACCTGCCGAGGATGCGAGTATACAGGGTGAGCACCCTCAGCAGGGGCTGGCGGCGAGGCGCCCTCGGTACAAGAGCAGTTATGCCGGAGCTAGAGACCCCCATGAGTTTTTACATCTTTATAAAGCAGTAATGAATGCTACCGGGCCACTGAAGACTTCTTGACATTCTACTTCCCAATTGTGTTGAAGCTAGTGGTGAGGTTATGGTTGGTGAATCAAGCGCCCGGGTCAATTGAGTCATGGACTTCCCTTCGCAAGCGGTTTGCTATCGCTTTCGCCGAAAAGTATGAGCCTGCAATGATGGGAGAAGCTGGACAAAAAGACGGATATAGGGCCCGCTAGAAGTGAAGTGACCTCCCGGGGGCTGGGTTGACGCCAGTCTAGTGGCGTCCCCCGCCCGGGAAAGTATACCGTTGTGGTATCAGAGGAGCCTTCCGGGTATGCGGCGGCCATTCTAAGGGCAGTAGGCAAAAGAGTGGTGGAGCAAGATGCCACCGAGATCTAAACCTGGGAGCAACGCTTCTCAGGAAGCCTCTCTCCGCAGAGTTCAGTCTTCCCGAATGAAAGATGCCCCGGATGAAAGATTCACCGGAAGCACAGAGAAGCCTGCGCAGGTGTAAAGTGCACATAAAGATAACAAAAGAGTTGTTCCTAACTTTGTGTGTTTCCTTGTTGCTAAAATAAAGATGGTGACCATTGCATTAGGGAGAAACGTAGGAACAAGACAACGAGCAGGGGGTTGGGAGGCAGCTTGCCCCCGTGCCGGACACATCACGGGCCCTACCGTGCGCCTAGTAATCCAAATAAAAGAGAAGAGTGAAGAAAAAAAAGTAGAAACAACATATGCTCGCGTCTTGTCCTTGCGTTTGGATGATAAGACATGGAACACCAAAGGGACACCTTGTTGACGGACTCATTGAGTAATGAGGGGAGTCGCAAGTGGAACAACAGTACGATAATACAACTGATAGTGTGTTGGGATGAGACGGATGAGCCAACAGTGGAAACGGCACCTGTTTCGTCCCCGGGCACGCTATAAGAAAGAGTGTGTTGGGCGTGGCTTGCACACTCAGCCTCTGCGGCGCCTGGCCGCTGATCGATGAACAAGTGAAACATGTGGAATAGTGGAATAGTACAGGAGCCGGTACTCGCTGGAGGGCTCGTGAAAGTAGAGGTCGGACTGTGTTATATTCCAGCACGAAGATAACACAGTTTTATTGATGGTCATTAGTACTGAAAAATTCGCCTCTCGGTCTACCACAATATAGGGAGCCTAACACGTACTCCATCGGTACTAAAATGTATGACTTTTTACATCACAATGGAGCATAACATGTACTCCCTCAGTACTAAACTTCACCTCTCAGCATGCTATAATAATAATGTCTTATAATTAGAAACAAAGGGAGTAGATGATTTTTTGTGTCTGGTCTGTGTTCTCCTAGATACGGCCGATTTGCGCAAGGATTTTCCACTTGCTAGATTTGGGCAACATGTTCTTCACCAATGGAGCCTGCATGTCTCAGTCTTCTCACTACGGGAGAGCTGCAGTCTGCCGATGGCCGCCAGCCGTCGGCACAGGCTGTGCCGACAGTGACCGTCGGCGTAGCGTCGTCGGCATAGTTCTAGCCGGGGACTGTCCAATCACCGTCGGCACAAACTGACCTGCTGTGCCGACGGTAAAACCATCGGCATAGTATTTCAAAATTTTCAATTTTTTTAAAAAAAATATTCAAATTATGTTTTATGATTTTTTATTTATTTTTTCCCAATTTTCTTCTTATTCGTTTTTACTTGTTAATCTTTCACAATCACACTTAGTACACATAATCTTAGGTCAAATTGCACTTGTAGTCAAACTTTCCAGTTGGTCACCCATCCTCACACTACTCCCACCCCAGCACGCTTAACTTCTTGGTTACCTTCGGATGAACTTCCATGAAAAAAATGACACCTTGTTGTTAATACTACCATATCAATCATATTAACCATTTGACTGTGATGCCACACCTCTATATTTTTGAATTCTAAATAATTACTTAAGTAAACAACAATGAATATATATAAATAATAATAATATACAATTTGAAAAACAATTAAATGATTTTATTTTTTGTCTTTTTTATTTAATATGGAATACTACCTCGGTCCCAAGGAATAAGGCGCACGCGTATTCCAAGATGAACTTTGACCATAAAATTGAGCAACACAATCTTAATTATATTATATGTAATTAGTATCGTTGGATTCGTATTGAAAAGCACTTTCTAATGATGTTAATTTCATACAAACAATCTTTATATATTTGAAGTAATTCTTGGTCAAACAAAAAACATGTAAAACGAGGGCGCCTTATTCCTTGAATCAGAGGTAGTAATTAATATCAGTAAATGCGAATTTGGCAAATAATATGTCTAAATTGATCAGAGAAATGAGAGGAATACAAATATGACATCCATATCATATTTTGAACCTACAAACTTAATTTACTCAAAAATCATGAGCATTAGATCAAGTACCTATAGTTTAAATTTGATTAACTTTATCGGAAATGAGGTGGGAAACGGTCTCGGCATGGCATAGTTTGCCGAAATAAGGTCATATTTGGCACATGTGTGGGCCCTAGGATGGGAAGCAAGACCTCGGGTGCGGATTTCTAATCCGACCCACGGGCGACCATCTTTTCATTTTTAGCGTGCCCAAACGGTTTTTATTTGTGAAGGAGCTACATGGGGCGCATTTTAGTATGACGTGAAACCTCCATGCGATGATAGTAGACCACCTACGAACCACCTATCACATGACATGTGCACGCGTTAGCTTTTTGGGAACCCATGCGGCTTCCGGCGGTGTCCCGCTGAATCCGCTGGAAACTAAACGGATTTTAACTAAGGCTCAACTATCCGACGCTCCAGAAATTCCGGATTTTTTTTAGTTCTACGACGCATCATTATATGTGCTAATTTTTGTCCATTTAGTTTGTTCGCGAATGGGTGCACCTGCACGCCCGGTACGGCGATACCGCATGTCCCGGGGACCTGTTTTGGCCAGATGGCTATTTGAACGAAGTCAAAAAATCCCACGGAGCCGCGTGACGTCATTATATATCATAGTAACTATTCTGTTTGTCAAAACTGGGATATGGCAATTATTTTTAAAAACCCTTCACGAAAAGGACTATCACGTCCGGAGTTCTAGGAATTTCAGGGGAAATGAGGTGGGAAACAACCTCGACATGGCATAGTTTGCCGGAACGAGGTTATATTTGGCACGTGTGTGAGTCCTTGGATGGTAAGCAATACCCCGGACGCGGATTTCTAATTCGACCCACGAACGACCATTTTTTCATTTTTGGCGTGTTTGGAAGCCATGAAACCTTGAACATTATAGCTCATTTCTAAGAAGATTTGTTTAGGTATTTGAAATATTCCATTTTGATATTTTTCTACGATAGATCTTGTTTTTCTGCAAAATTTGATATATTATACTTATTTTTCTCAATTAGAATGATTTAGCTATGCTTTTTTAAAGACTGCCGTGAAGAAATAGAAAAAAGCTATACCGTCGGCACAGGTATGTAGTAAAAAAAAGAAAAAAAAGTTATGCCGACGGCCAGACTGGTCCTGTGCCGATGGTGGCCGTCGGCACCTCCAGCCTGTACCGACGGCCATCCTTATCGCCGCGCTCCGAAAGCTCCTCTACCGACGGCCCCGACATTTGGCCGTCGGCACATCGCCTGGCCGTCGACGTACGGCAATTCTCCCGTAGTGTCTTGAGCTGCGCATAAGTGAAACAATAGATAGGATAAAATCCAGAGTGCAACACCAAAGGCTAACAATTAGACATTGGAATCAGCACAAAAGAAAGATTTATTATGGAAAATGCATGGATAAAAAGGATTGGAACATAAAAACATCTGGAACAAAGGAGAAATGAAAACAGGGCAGAAAAAAGACAAAAGAGGGGTAAAGGAAACAAAGGCAAAATAACTTTAACGGAGAAGGAAGAAGGTAACATAAAAGCGTAAACTTGTCAACGAATAACTTACTTGGTCAATCTAAAATGACACAAAGAGCGCAATGAGAGAAGAAGGGATGCCTAATTACCATGGTTGGCTGCATAGTGTCTCTTTTTTTTGAGAATTCGGCAGGTGAGCTGCTCGATATATTAATAGAAGAAGAGATTAGAACCGGACTACAACGGCTGCGGCCACGGCACATGCGCCGCGCCGAGCAACAAGGTGGTGGAAAAGGGGTCCACCACAACTAAAAGAGGAAGCGGACTACTCGCGAGCTACGGAGATCTTTGCACCCGTCAAGTCCCAAGCAGCCGCCTCGTCGGCGATCCGAGCCAATAGGGAGCGGACCGGAGAGGGGGGGGCTCTGAAGACGCGGGCGTTTCGCTCAAGCCAAATGTGCCAGAGGACCAGGAGCGTCCAGGAACGGACACGGGATGCCTCCGGGGAAGGCAGCCCCTCAGACAGGCCGGCCATCCAATCGATGGACCTGTGGTGGTTCCCCCAGGAGGAGGGAGCGAGGGATGGGGCCGTGGCGATGATTGCCACCCGGGCCCAAACCTGCCGCGAGAACGAGCACTCGATGAAGAGGTGTGTCGCAGTCTCGAGGTTCCGCATGCAAAGCGGATAAAAGTACCCGTTCGGCCATCATAAGCCTGTTCTGGACAAAGAGCCAGACAAAGAGACGACAGCGCGGAGTAGCCCCAGATGAGCCGTCATAGTGTCTCGTGGAAGACAGTGTGATCCTTTGTAGGACAAGTTCTACAGGTGTGAAACAACACGGTAAGTGGTGGTTGTGCCGTGCACACCAAAAAAATTACTTTAACAAGAAAAATTATTGGTGCTCGCTGCCAGTGAAAATAGAATGGTTCTTTTCCTTATGATTTGCTTTACAAGCATTTGATTATTTGTTTTTATTTCGTCTGCCAAAGCACGTGATTTTGGTTGAAGAAAAAATGGTCGGCCAGTCAAAGACACTTGGCAGAAAAACAACAGTTCCGTTTTATCTCTAACATTACTTGCTTTTTTGCTGCTATATATGTAGTATTTGTGTATGTATCTACACGGTTTTCCCTTTGCCTCATGCAACTTTTGAAGCGATCCAACGGCTAGGCACGGCGACGACGATGTACTATAAGCCTTCGCGGCCACGCAGTCGATGCTCTGACTTTGCAAAGCTGGCTCTTGCCAGTAATGTCAACCCTGACAATGACCCGAACTTGTTTTTAACGCCTCCAAGAGCCACAGAGATCAGACCTCCGTAATCACCAGATCACTTGTCCCCTTTCAATACTACTTCATATATTCATTGTATGGAAAATTTTGTTCGACGATGTTGTTCCCTTTTGTTTATGCAGTAAGGCCGGTGTCCAACCATTTGAGTCATATGAACGGGGAATCAGACAGACATAGCATATCTCTACCCCTTTGAGCTTATCAGGGTTGTAGTCGGCATACTTAATTATTTTGTCGTAGCAGCTAAGACAGAAGCAGTTGGTGTCGCCAAGTACAGAACCGTGCCACGAGTTGACTCTCAAAGATTAGCTAGCTGGCCATTTGCAATAATTCGAGCTACACCATCACCGTCCACCGATAGTTGAGAACTTGAGATAGAGCAACAACTGTATAAACTGCGTTTCAGATTTATTATTAGGGCATGCAAAACATTATCTAGTCAGCCGTCTGTAATATAAGACACGTACGAATTTTATCTTTTTTTCGATAAAGGGAATGCATTAATATTAAAAGATACCAATTACATCCAGCCTCTGCAACAACGACTACCCTAACAGCACTGCGGATGCACATAACCAAAAAATAGAAAAGAAAACTAAGAAACAAAAGTCCCGCTACAGTATCTCGAGCTTAACAACAGCAATACATCCGCCACCAAGACAACACCTGAAATACAGACTCTCCAAAAACGACGCCTTCAAGAAGGGACAATGCTCTAACATCGTCGTCGTCCGATCAAAAATCTTAGGTTTTCGCCCTGAAGATAGTCCCCGCTCTCAAAACAATATCTCCAACAAGGTCATTGCGAGGCACAACCAGTTAAGACTAGACCTTGGGTTTTCACCATGAAAGGTAGGACTCTGAACTTCACTTGTGTTGTCGCCCCCACTTTCATACCGCTGCTGTGAAGCCCGGAACACCAAGCAAGTCCCTCAATAGCGCGTAGACTTGAACCTCCCTTAGCTAGTCTTCCCATCCGGCCATCATAAAATTCTCTTCTTCCGACTTTCATCATGGATCCATAGTTACTTGTTGTCAACATAGAAAAAGAGCTTCGCGCCGCTACCTCCAGAACCAAACGGCCAGACTAAAAGTATGGGTGCGCGCGACCGAATATCATCCGATCCAGCGAACTCCAGACATAAGATGCACTGTTCCATTCACCGGCGGAGCCTTCCGAAACTCATCACTCCGGCTCGATGAAGAAGATCAACATCTAGAAGGTCGTCGTCTTGGCGCGTGAGGAACCCTAGGACCACCGCCTTTATACAGGCCGAGCCCCCACGCAAACGGCCATCCTCGCCGCCTGTCACACCGAAGATCCGGCAAGACGAAGGATCCTGGGGTGCGGGAACCATCAGGCTACATAGCCGCAATCAGGCCCTAGTCGCGCCGCCACCGGCTGCACATAGGCCGCCGCCGGCAGCAACCACCGAGGACCGCCGCTACCGTAGCGCCTTCTCCGCAACCCTACGCCACTTGCAGCCACGAAGGCCCGGTGAAGAGCGTCGCCGCCGCCTGGCCGGGGAACGCCGCCCCGACCACCGCCTGCGTCCGTCTCCGACGACCCAGCCCCAGCCACATCGAGGAGATGGCCGCCACGTCCACCTCCCCTAGAACCGTTCGGTACCAGGGGCCGCCGCTACCGCGGCCGGTGCCGGTGGCAGCGGCGGAGAGGAGGGGATCAGGGGGGAGGGAGCGTTTGGGTGACGGGATCTGATCCCCCTGCGGCGCCCTGGGGATGCGCCGCGGGAGGAGAGGATGGTTCACGTAGGAATTTTATCTATCTCGATGAGAGAGAATGGCGAGAATTAGGTAGTCCGTTTGTAGAATTACCGATCGTTGGTTCCCGTAAAAATCGCAGCCTAACGACGTACGGCCTTTCTCCCATTGTGCATGGGCTGTCTACAACTTGCCGTTTCTTTCTATTTTATTCAGATCGGTACTCACCTCTGTACGTGGGGACATGGGGTTACCTAGCGTGATTATCGATCCCCAACAGACAACCCAGTAGACAGCTTGCCTTGATGATGTATCAGGTGTCTGTAGTCTTTATCGAAAAAATCAGGGGTCTGTAGTATTCGTGATATGGCAGGGTACTACAGACGGCATTCGACTAAACTGTTGTACATTCCCTTACTAATTAAAGAAGGTTAGATTAACTAAAAACAATTCGCTCGGCCACCATGTCTCTCTCTGCTGGTGGGGATTCGGTGCTCCGCTCCTCTTGCGGAGAACTTCGACATCTGGGGTACGTAGCGGCCTCTCGAGGTGAGAGCGTTGTCGGTGCTGCTAATGGGGGGACGATGTCATGATCTGAAGTTTTTTACAACACTGAATAGAACAAGTGTCGAACGGGTTCAGATAGCGGACAGTCCAGATAACTCCGCACAGCTAGCTGGTTAGAGTCATGAAAATTGCGTGGTCTAGATTCAAGTGACCGGTTGCTGCCAATGAGGCAACGTCGTCTCTTCTACCTCTTGCTCAGACGATGGCGCTTCCTCTGTAATTATTCGTTGAATTCCCGTAATTCCTCTGTTTGACTTTCATCAGAGCTATTTAAGTAGGCAATATAAACCCAGGAAGCCGCCGCTTTTTCACGGCTCGGCTCTCATCCAAAATTCTCATCTCATCCTGCCAGTCTCATGAATATCTCCGGAGAGGGTTTTGAGATTTACACCAGTTTAGCGACTAAGGGTACGGTGGAACTGACGAGTTCTCTGATCACTGATTTGGTTGGAAGAACAGACGGGAAGTGCTCAGTGTTGTGGACGAAAAACCTGTCGGCCAAACAAAAGACATGTAACGATACCATCCAGCAGTGCACCTGATAATGCTACGTACGTACCTGTCGCGGTCGTACGGAATAACGGAAACGGAGCATGTATGTGCCATGTACTACACGTACGGTTTCAGTTAGTCGCGTGCAACTTTTGCAACGATCCAACGGCCAGCCACGATGTCTGCGCAGTCGATGCTCTGACTTTGCAAACTGCCTCTTGCGACTGTGTATTTCAACCCTTACAGTGAACGCATATGACGAGGGCAGGCATCATATCGTTGTCGACTTGAGATTATTTGTTTCGGAAAATTTGTCTCGCCCGACCTCTGTAAGAATAGGAACGGCCGGAGGATCGATCCTGGACCTGTGCCAGTTAGGATTTTTTTTTTTTTTTTTTCGAATCAGTTAGGAATTTCAGTATCTAAACTTTGTGCTATCTCTAGCTAGTTCCAATACACAATCCTGAATTCTTTCAGGCGGGCGCGTGCCAAAGCGAAGCTCTGGGCGGCAGCACTACACGACGGCTGTTAAACCGTGCGTCCAGTTAAAGAAATGGTAGGCTAGCTGATAACATGTTTCTTTTTTGAAAAAACTGTAACTTCTAAGTCGTGCGGCGAAATTACAATCCGTTTTCACTTCTAGAATCCTCACGATGAGAGCTTCGAAACTAGACTACGTTTTCATATGTTTCGATGAAATTTTTTAACAAGTAACTTTGATGCGCGACAGAGCAACTTTGTTGTGCAGCAAAACAATTTTGGTGTGTGGAAAAGCAACTTTCATGTGCAACGATAACAATTGATTCACAACGATGGTAGGCTTCGCAACAGCTGCAACAACAACTCCTAATGCACCAGAAAAAATGATACACGCAACTCTAGGTCGTTCGCCGCACCCATGATGTAGTTCACAAGGTTTAGCCCTGGTCGGTCGTAGCAACAATGTTGTCGATCAAGCCATCCCAGTGGCGAGCACAGTTGTAAGTATCATCGCCCCACATTTGGTGACTCTAGCATAGCTAGCATTGCTTTCCGAAACACCCCACGTCGGCCGAGTCAGTCGTTCCCCCGTTCATGCCGGCCGAGTCATCCTCGCAACTTTGTTGCAATAGTTGCTTTTCGTCGTTGCTATGTTGCCTATCATGCTTTTCGGTAGTGTAGGCAACTTTGCAACAACGAGTAGGCAAGTTCGTTGAAACAGTAGACAACTTCACTGCAAATGATAAGCAAATTTGCTACCACGGTAGGAAACTTCATTGCGACGTAGGCAACTTCGTTGCAACGGTAGGCAACTTGCTGCAAAGATAGCGGCGAAGGATAATTTTCGTTGCTGCAAAGACAAGCAACTTCAACGGTAGGCAACTTCCATGTCTAATCCCCGAAAAAAAGTTGTTTTGCCGCACACCAAAGTTGCTTTGCTGTACAACAAAGTTGCTCTATCGCGCATTAAAGTTGCTTGTTAAAAAAATCCGTCGAAACATATGTAAATGTGGTCTGGTTTCGAAGCTCTCGTCGTGGGGATTCTAGAAGTGAAAACGGATTATAATTTGGCTGCACAGTTTAAAAGTTATAGTTTTTTTAATAAAACAACACATGATATCAGCTAGCCTGCTATTTCTTTGACAGCTGGAGACGTCATTCCGTTTGTGTGAGGTGTAGACAGAAACTTTCCTAATGATTAGGGTGTGCCAGATCCTTCCACCGACATGCACTTTCCATTTTGGAATGACCGCTCAGATTGACCAACCGGCACGCGACCGCCCGCTAGATGCGTCCATACACAATTACTCCCACGAGCTATTCGATGTACATGATGACTTATCTTCTCGCAACTAACTAGTGGCCGCAATAATAATTAATAAATTTCTCCCACGAGCTACTTCAGGAAGAAAGCAGCAGTTTGCAAGTTGGCAAGTACATAACGGTTTTTTTTTTTTTTTTTGAACCAGAGTTGACTCTAAGAGTCCATATGGCTAGCCAGCCGGCCACCTGCAATAATTCATCCGCAAGACGTGCAAAAGCGGAACGGCCACCAATCTAAAATTTGAACTCGGAACAAGTTAATTGGCAATAATGGCTGAGATAGGGACAACATAATACGTTTTTCAAATTTACAACTAAACACGGTGTTCACTTGTCATTGTTCACGCCACCTGGCTCCTCATGTTGCTGTCCAGGAGATCCTGCCCAGGACAAAGCACGAGCAGACACATCGCAATGTGCATCATGCTTGCACAAAGTATGCCATGCACCATGCGGCGAAAGTTTTTTTTTATAAAGGAAATATATTAATATTATCAAAAGATACCAATTACATGCAGCATCTGCAACAACGCACCACCCTAATGGTACTACGGATGCACACAACTAAAAAAATAGAAAAGAAAACTAAGAAAAACAAAAGTCCCGCTATAGTATCTCGGGTCTAACAACGACAATATATCCACCACCAAGACAACATCTGAAATACAGACTCTCCAAAAGCGACGCCTCCAAGAAAGGAACAGTGCTCTAACACCGTCATCACCCGATCAAAGATCTTAGATTTTTGCCCTAAAGATAGTTCCCGCTCTCAAAACAATGCCTTCAACAAGGTCATTGTCAGGCACAACCAGTTAAGGCTAGACATTAGATTTTCACCCTGAAAGGTAGGACTCTGGACTTCATCCGTGCTGTCGCCCCCATTTTATACCGCTGCTGTGAAGCCCGGAACACCAAGCAAATCCTTCAACAGCGCGGGGACTTGAACCACCGTTAGCTAGTCCTCTCATCCGGCCTTCATGATATTTTCTTCTTCCGATTTTCATCATGGATCCATAGTCACTTGATGTCAACATAGAAAAAGAGCTTCGCGCCGCTCCCTCCAAAACCAATACTTCACGATCGCGTGCAAGATGAGCGGTATAATGAACAACAACGAAAGGTGAATGAGTTGATTAGTCCAGCAGAGAGAGCTGCCGTTGAATATGAAAGGGAGCACGAGAGAATTAATAGCTAGCTCATGGCCGCGCGTCTAGTGGATAATATTTGGTGAAAACAGATAAGGCTAACTCATGTCCCTTTGTGAATCGGACAAAAAACGTCATAAAATCATGACAAGCCTTCCAACAGAGTGGTACGTACGGAACATGTGGAGGGAATGCATTGGCAACTTATTTTACCAATCATGGAGCTATATATATTCGATGACTTTGTATTTTTCAAGCGACCCAACTTGGGGCCGATTTTCATTACCACGAAGATAACGAAAACATCACAACATACTTCTAAGTATGTTTTTACCTGCGCACGGCAAGGAAATCAACCAACAGAAAAAGAAAACAGACGGGGGGATCGCCGCCGACTGCTAGCGTTTTAGAAGGCTAAACCTATTACAAGGATCAATAGTTTTAAATGAATACACAAACGGCTCTCAGCCAGAACAAACTTGCACAAAAGCCAAGCCACCAAACTAGCATAGGGGAAAGATTTTCATCGAGCAGCAGAAGCCTGAAACACCAGGGCGCCAGACATGAGGCAAATCAATCGTCCGTTTCCATTCGATCTGTAGCTGGATCTTCCATTGTAGCATCAGCAATTCGAAGGAATCCTCCAGGTTAATCTTCTGCCTGTGGAGGATGGGGGGCAGGTGCACCAGTAGCAAGCTGGAGCAGGCTGGCAGCGCCAACCCTGATATTTTCTGCATCAGGGGACTGTGAAGACCTGCCCAGTAATTCATGAACACAACAACAAAACTGATTAGTTCACTGGGAGATTTGATAAGTTTATCTTCAAAACAAGCTCTATTTCTTAGTTTCCAGATGGCCGAGCAAATAGCAGCAAGCCTAGCAATTTGAACATTTCTACTAGCTAGAATTAAACGGGTAAACCACCAAAAGAACTGTGTAAAGCTTCCAGGTCTATCAGCTGCACCAATTGATGTTGCAACTGAGCTCCAGACAAATTTTGCTGCAACACACTCAAAGAAAAGGTGAGATATAGTTTCATTTTCCATGACAAAACTGATAGGAGACACTCCCCAACCAATTCCTCTTCAACAGATTGTCCTTTGTTGCAATAGCATTGTGCCAGATAAGCCACAACCAAATTTTAATTTTCAATGGAATCTTGCTTTTCCATAAGTGTCTGAAGGATCTGTCCACACCATTCCTGCAAAGATGATTGTACATGGATTTGACAAAGAAAACTCCATTCTTTGTCCATTTCCAGGAGGGTCTATCTCTATCATGTGACAAGACAGTCTGTCTCACAATGTTCAACAACCCATGTACTTGCAAAGTAAAATCTGCTGATAAACCTGAAAGAAAAATTCCACCCAAGGCCAGCAACTTCTGCTACAGTCATGTTTTGTTCATTGCAGATATTAAAAATATCAAAGAAGCTATCTCTTAAAGGTTGAGAACTACACCAAACATCATGCCAGAAGCTTGTTAGTTTCTCATCACCCACATTAATTCTTCTACCACTAAGATACATGGATTTTACTTTCAACATGTCTGTCCATAAAGGACAATCACCTGGACTTTTTTTGAGTATGAGATACTGATGTCTACGTTCCCCCTCCTTTCCTGTAGACAGTGTTGGGCCTCCAAGAGCAGAGGTTTGTAGAACAGCAGCAAGTTTTCCCTTAAGTGGATCACCCAAGGTTTATCGAACTCAGGGAGGAAGAGGTCAAAGATATCCCTCTCATGCAACCCTGCAACCACAAAGCAAGAAGTCTCTTGTGTCCCCAACACACCTAATAGGTGCACTAGTTCGGCGAAGAGATAGTGAAATACAGGTGGTATAAATAAGTATGAGCAGTAGCAACGGTGCCAGAAAATAGCTTGCTGGCGTGTAGTTGATGGTGGTAGTATTGCAGCAGTAGTAACACAGTGAAACAGTAAACAAGCAGTAGTAACGCAGCAGTATTTAGGAACAAGGCCTAGGGATTAGACTTTCACTAGTGGACACTCTCAACATTGATCACATAACAGAATAGATAAATGCATACTCTGCACTTTTGTTGGATGATGAACGCATTGCGTAGGATTACACGAACCCTCAATGCCGGAGTTAACAAGCTCCACAATTTGTTCATATTTAAGTAACCTTATAGTGTAAGATAGATCAAAAGACTAAACCAAGTACTAGCATAGCATGCACACTGTCACCTTCATGCATATGTAGGAGGCATAGATCACATCAATATTATCATAGCAATAGTTAACTTCGCAATCTACAAGAGATCATGATCATAGCATAAACCAAGTACTAATACGGTGCACACACTGTCACCTTTACACACGTGCAGGAGGAATAGAACTACTTTAATAACTTTGCTAGAGTAGCACATAGATAGTAGTGATACAAAACTCATATGAATCTCAATCATGTAAAGCAGCTCATGAGATTATTGTATTGAGGTACATGGAAGAGAGATGAACCACATAGCTACCGGTACAGCCCCGAGCCTCGATGGAGAACTACTCCCTCCTCATGGGAGCAGCAGCGGTGATGAAGATGGCGGTGGAGATGGCAGCGGTGTCGATGGAGAAGCCTTCCGGGGGCACTTCCCCGCTCCGGCAGCATGCCGGAACAGAGATCCTGTCCCCCAGATCTTGGCTTCGCGATGGCGGCGGCTCTGGAAGGTTTCTGTGGGTTTCGTCGAACGCCCCAGGGTTTTCGCGACGGAGGCTTTATATAGGCGAAGAGGCGGCGCAGGAGGGCTGAAGGGGTGGCCACACCATATGGCGGCGCGGCCAGGGCCTGGGCCGCGCCGCCCTATGGTCTGGGGGCCCAGTGCCCCCCCTCTGGTCCTTCTCGTGTGTTCTGGATGCTTCCGGTGAAAATAGGAACCTGGGCGTTGATTTCGTCCAATTCCGAGAATATTTCGTTACTAGGATTTCTGAAACCAAAAACAGCAGAAAACAGCAACTGGCACTTCGGCATCTTGTTAATAGGTTAGTTCCAGAAAATGCACGAATATGACATAAAGTGTGCATAAAACATGTAGATAACATCAATAATGTGGCATGGATCATAAGAAATTATCGATACGTCGGAGACGTATCAGCATCCCCAAGCTTAGTTCTGCTCGTCCCGAGCAGGTAAAACGATAACACAGATAATTTCTGGAGTGACATGCCATCATAACCTTGATCAAACTATTTGTAAAGCATATGTAGTGAATGCAGCAATCAAAACAATGTATATGACATGAGTAAACAACTGAATCATAAAGCAAAGACTTTTCATGAATAGTACTTAAAGACAAGCATCAATAAGTCTTGCATAAGAGTTAACTCATAAAGCAACAATTCATAGTAAAAGCATTGAAGCGACACAAAAGAAGATTAAGTTTCAGCGGTTGCTTTCAACTTGTAACATGTATATCTCATGGATATTGTCAACATAGAGTAATATAATAAGTGCAATAAGCAAGTATGTAGGAATCAATGCATAGTTCACACAAGTGTTTGCTTCTTGAGGTGGAGAGAAATAGGTGAACTGACTCAACATTGAAAGTAAAAGAATGGTCCTCCATAGAGGAAAAGCATCGATTGCTATATTTGTGCTAGAGCTTTGATTTTGAAAACATGAAACAATTTTGTCAACGGTAGTAATAAAGCATATGCATCATGTAAATTATATCTTATAAGTTGCAAGCCTCATGCATAGTATACTAATAGTGCCCGCACCTTGTCCTAATTAGCTTGGACTACCTGATCATCACAATGCACTGTTTTTACCAAGTGTCACAAAGGGGTACCTCTATGCCGCCTGTACAAAGGTCTAAGGAGAAAGCTCGCATTGGATTTCTCGCTATTGATTATTCTTCAACTTAGACATCCATACCGGGACAACATAGACAACAGATAATGGACTCCTCTTTTATGCATAAGCATGTAACAACAATTAATAATTTTCTCATTTGAGATTGAGGATATATGTCCAAAACTGAAACTTCCACCATGGATCATGGCTTTAGTTAGCGGCCCAATGTTCTTCTCTAACATATGCATGCTTAACCATAAGGTGGTAGATCGCTCTTACTTCAGACAAGACGAACATGCATAGCAACTCACATGAAATTCAACAATGAATAGTTGATGGCGTCCCCAGTAAACATGGTTATCGCACAACAAGCAACTTAATAAGAGATAAAGTGCATAATTACATATTCAATACCACAATAGTTTTTAAGCTATTTGTCCCATGAGCTATATATTGCAAAGGTGAAGAATGGAATTTTAAAGGTAGCACTCAAGCAATTTACTTTGGAATGGCGGAAAATACCATGTAGTAGGTAGGTATTGTGGACACAAATGGCATAGTGGTTGGCTCAAGTATTTTGGATGCATGAGAAGTATTCCCTCTCGATACAAGGCTTAGGCTAGCAAGGTTATTTGAAACAAACAGAAGGATGAACCGGTGCAGCAAAACTCACATAAAAGACATATTGAAAACATTATAAGACTCTACACCGTCTTCCTTGTTGTTCAAACTCAATACTAGAAATTATCTAGACCTTAGAGAGACCAAATATGCAATCCAAATTTTAGCATGCTCTATGTATTTCTTCATTAATAGGTGCAAAGTATATGATGCAAGAGCTTAAACATGAGCACAACAATTGCCAAGTATCACATTATCCAAGACATTTATAGCAATTACTACATGTATCATTTTCCAATTCTAACCATATAACAATTTAACGAAGAAGGAACTTCGCCATGAATATTATGAGCTACGAACACATGTGTTCATACGAACCAGCGGAGCGTGTCTCTCTCCCACACAAGCATGATGTAATCCAATTTATTCAAACACAAACAAAAACAAAAACAAACAGACGCTCCAAGCAAAGCACATAAGATGTGACCGAATAAAAATATAGTTTCAGGGGAGGAACCTGATAATGTTGTCGATGAAGAAGGGGATGCCTTGGGCATCCCCAAGCTTAGACGCTTGAGTCTTCTTGATATATGCAGGGGTGAACCACCGGGGCATCCCCAAGCTTAGAGCTTTCACTCTTCTTGATCATAGTATATCATCCTCCTCTCTTGACCCTTGAAAACTTCCTTCACACCAAACTCGAAACAAACTCATTAGAGGGTTAGTGCATAATCAAAAACTCACATGTTCAAAGGTGACACAATCATTCTTAACACTTCTGGACATTGCTCAAAGCTATTGGAAGGTAATGGAACAAAGAAATTCATCCAACATAGCGAAAGAGGCAATGCGAAATAAAAGGCAGAATCTGTCAAAACAGAACAGTTCGTATTGACGAATTTTAAAATGGCACCAGACTTGCTCAAATGAAAATGCTCAAATTGAATGAAAGTTGCGTACATATCTGAGGATCATGCACATAAATTGGCATAATTTTCTGAGCTACCTACAGGGAGGTGGACCCAGATTCGTGACAGCAAAGAAATCTGGAACTGCGCAGTAATCCAAATCTAGTACTTACTTTTCTATCAACGGCTTTACTTGGCACAATAAAACACTAAACTAAGATAAGGAGAGGTTGCTACGGTAGTAAACAACTTCCAAGACACAAATATAAAATAAAGTACTGTAGCAAAATAACACATGGGTTATCTCCCAAGAAGTTCTTTCTTTATAGCCATTAAGATGGGCTCAGCAGTTTTAATGGTGCACTTGCAAGAGATAGTATTTGAAGCAAAAGAGAGCATCAAGAGGCAAATTCAAAACACCTTTAAGTCTAACATGCTTCCTATGCATAGGAATCTTGTAAATAAACAAGTTCATGAAGAGCAAAGTAACAAGCATAGGAAGATAAAACAAGTATAGCTTCAAAAATTTCAGCACATAGAGAGGTGTTTTAGTAACATGAAAATTTCTACAACCATATTTTCCTCTCTCATAATAACTTTCAGTAGTGTCATGAGCAAACTCAACAATATAACTATCACATAAAGCATTCTTATCATGAGTCTCATGCATAAAATTATTACTACTCCCAACATAAGCATAGTTATTCTTATTAATTGTAGTAGGAGCAAATTCAACAAAGTAGCTATCATTATTATTCTCATCAAGTGTAGGAGGCATAGTATTATCATCATAAAAATTACTCTCCATAGTAGGCGGCACTAAAAGACCAATATCATTATAATCATCATAAATAGGAGGCAAAGTATCATCAAAGAAAATTTTCTCCTCAATGCTTGGGGGACTAAAAAGATCATGCTCATCAAAACCAGCTTCCCCAAGCTTAGAATTTTCCATATCATTAGCAACAATGGTGTTCAAAGCGTTCATACTAATATCATTGCTACTAGCATGCAAATAAGATTCCATGGGTTTTTTAATTTTCGCATTAAACCATTCATGTCTTGACTCAGGAAATAGAATAAAAAGCTCACAGATGTTGTCCATTATGCCTTACTAGTGTAAATAAGAAACAAAAAGTTGCAATTGCAGGATCTAAAGGAAATAGCTTTGAGTACTTACAACGCCGGAAAATAGCTTAGTAGCCGAGATACGGAGTGTGAGTACCTTTTACCTTTCCTCCCCGGCAACGGCGCCAGAAAAATAGCTTGATGTCTACGTTCCCCCTCCTTTCCTGTAGACAGTGTTGGGCCTCCAAGAGCAGAGGTTTGTAGAACAGCAGCAAGTTTTCCCTTAAGTGGATCACCCAAGGTTTATCGAACTCAGGGAGGAAGAGGTCAAAGATATCCCTCTCATGCAACCCTGCAACCACAAAGCAAGAAGTCTCTTGTGTCCCCAACACACCTAATAGGTGCACTAGTTCGGCGAAGAGATAGTGAAATACAGGTGGTATAAATAAGTATGAGCAGTAGCAACGGTGCCAGAAAATAGCTTGCTAGCGTGTAGTTGATGGTGGTAGTATTGCAGCAGTAGTAACACAGTGAAGAAACAAGAAACAAGCAGTAGTAACGCAGCAGTATTTAGGAACAAGGCCTAGGGATTAGACTTTCACTAGTGGACACTCTCAACATTGATCACATAACAGAATAGATAAATGCATACTCTACACTTTTGTTGGATGATGAACGCATTGCGTAGGATTACACGAACCCTCAATGCCGGAGTTAACAAGCTCCACAATTTGTTCATATTTAAGTAACCTTATAGTGTAAGATAGATCAAAAGACTAAACCAAGTACTAGCATAGCATGCACACTGTCACCTTCATGCATATGTAGGAGGCATAGATCACATCAATATTATCATAGCAATAGTTAACTTCGCAATCTACAAGAGATCATGATCATAGCATAAACCAAGTACTAACACGGTGCACACACTGTCACCTTTACACACGTGCAGGAGGAATAGAACTACTTTAATAACTTTGCTAGAGTAGCACATAGATAGTAGTGATACAAAACTCATATGAATCTCAATCATGTAAAGCAGCTCATGAGATTATTGTATTGAGGTACATGGAAGAGAGATGAACCACATAGCTACCGGTACAGCCCCGAGCCTCGATGGAGAACTACTCCCTCCTCATGGGAGCAGCAGCGGTGATGAAGATGGCGGTGGAGATGGCAGCGGTGTCGATGGAGAAGCCTTCCGGGGGCACTTCCCCGCTCCGGCAGCGTGCCGGAACAGAGATCCTGTCCCCCAGATCTTGGCTTCGCGATGGCGGCGGCTCTGGAAGGTTTCTGTGGGTTTCGTCGAACGCCCCAGGGTTTTCGCGACGGAGGCTTTATATAGGCGAAGAGGCGGTGCAGGAGGGCTGAAGGGGTGGCCACACCATATGGCGGCGCGGCCAGGGCCTGGGCCGTGCCGCCCTATGGTCTGGGGGCCCAGTGCCCCCCTCTTGTCCTTCTCGTGTGTTCTGGATGCTTCCGGTGAAAATAGGAACCTGGGCATTGATTTCGTCCAATTCCGAGAATATTTCGTTACTAGGATTTCTGAAACCAAAAACAGCAGAAAACAGCAACTGGCACTTCGGCATCTTATTAATAGGTTAGTTCCAGAAAATGCACAAATATGACATAAAGTGTGCATAAAACATGTAGATAACATCAATAATGTGGCATGGATCATAAGAAATTATCGATACGTCGGAGACGTATCAGATACCTGTATCTTTCAAGTATTTTTTGTTCATGAATTGCTACCAAGGACCAGCTGACTCAATCTTCAACCACCACTTACACATGAGTCTGACATTAAATTTGGAGAGATCTTTCAAGCCGAAACCACCTTTTTTCTTTGGCTTACATATCCACTTACATTCCTGGTTTTATTAATTTACAAATTCTTCCTCAGCTAGTTAAAAAAATGAAATTGGTTGATATCATGACGATATTAGGTAGTATAGATATCATTATGGGGGAAGTTGATTGTTGAAATGATAATAGATAGGGTAGAAGTAGAAATTATCAATTCTTTAAATGATACTTCCTTCTATCAGCACTTCCAGCCTAGAAAAAGGCTCTGGTTGGCTTGTGCATTTCTTCTATGGTGGTTTTGTGCAGAAGCCTCATAGACATCTGATAAACTCCAGTACTGGATAAGAAGGCAGGTATCTTAACCATCCTCCCACCAATGGACATATTGTTCCCTACCCAACTACACATTTTCTTCTTTATTTTTTCACCTAGGAATCCCATTTCAGCAACAGTAGGTCTCTTTGCAGAAATTGGGGTACCTAGATATTTAATTGGACAATTCCCCCCTTGACAGTTGAAGAGCTCAGAGTAACATAACATTTTATTGTCATCTGGTAAAACCATCATTATCTCACTCCTATCAAAATTACCCAAACATAGCTTCAAAGAGATATAGGAGTAATTTGAGATTCCTAGCTTGTTCCATATAGGAGTAATTTCAGCTAGCCCTGTCAACAAACCATTCTGCTGAGCTATGGAGATCATCTTTGCAAGACTATTGGCTGCCATATTGAATAAAAAGGGGCAAAGGGATCTCCCTGTTTGACACCCTTGTGACTGCCAAAGTATGCACATATCTTGTTATTAACCTTGACACTGAGTGTCCCATCAGTAACTGCTTTTTTTAATCCAAACCATCCAGCTTTTCTGTTTACAACAATCAAACAAAAAATTCCAATTAACCTTATGATATGCTTTCTCAAAGTCAATTTTAAGCACAACTCCTTGTTGTTTTCTGAATTTTGATTCCCTTAACACTTCCTGAAGCAAGGCAACCCCATCAGTGATATATCTGCCTTTGATAAAAGCAGTCTAGCACTGATGAATGATTTTATTCATTATAGGAACAGCTCTTGTTGTTAAAGCCTTGGTGAAAATCTTAAAAAGAACTTGCGGCAAGCAGATTGGTCTGTATTTCTGTATTTTATCTGCCAGGCCCTTTTGGTACTAAGGTAATAATACCATAGTTGATTCTCTTCAGATCAATTCTGTGAATATGGAAGTCATTAAAAGCTGTCATTACAGCTTTCTTGATTATATCCCAGCACTCTTTATAAAATTCAACATGAATGCCATCTGGATCAGCTGCTTTATTGTTTTCCATCTGAACTACAGTATTTTTTTATTCTTCACTGAAGACTCTATCCATCACTCCTCAGTCAAGGTCATCAATTTTTTTTCCTCAGGGGACCAAATATTGCTATCAAGCCTGATCCCAGAATCAGTGGCAGGACCAAAGAGCTCTTTGTAAAAGGAAATAGCATGATCTAGCAAATCAGGAGTACCTTGAATAACATTCTCTCCATCCTTTAGGGAGAAGATAGTTCTTTTTCTTTTGCATCCATTGGAAATTCTATGAAAAAGGAAGTATTACTGTCTCCTTGCAGTAGCCATTTTTCTCTTGATCTTTGATGCCAGTAGTTTTCTTCTCTGTCAATTATGGACAATAGTTCCCTTTGTATTTGAGCCCTCCTCCTTATCTAAGCTGTATCTAAAGGATGATTTTCTTCTTGTAATTCCAAGACCTCCAATTCTCTGCTAATTTCTTTCTTCCTCTTGATGTCTCTCCCTCTCAAGTTTGCACCCCAGCCTTTCAAATCATTCTTGACATTCTTCAGTTTCATTTGAATAATGCCTAAGCTGTCAGTAGCCCTTACTGGTTTCTGCCAAACTTGGATACTCTATCAAGGAAATCATCTTCTTGCAACCAAGATTTTTCAAATTTTAAATCTCTAACAGGCCTATCTTTCCGTTCCATAGTGTCTAGGATGAGGGGGTTGTGATCATATATCTCTCTGAAAAGTTTGTGGATAGTAGTGAGAGAAAATAAATTTTCCCAAGCATCATTCATTAAGAATCTGTCAAGCTTCTCAAGAGTGGGTTCCTGTTGATTATTTGTCCAGGTGTATTGTCCACCAGACATGTATATCTCTCTCAAAGCATAGATTGATTATGGAGTTGAAGATTTCTGTCGATCTGTTTCTTCTCATATTCTTATTTTTCTCAGAAGAGAATCTGATTATATTAAAATACCCTCCCACCAGAAGAGGAATACTTTGATAACTGCAAACATTTCCTAGTTCAGCTAGGAACTCTTTTTTGTTCTCCAGCTGGGCTGCCCCATAAACAATCACCAGGTTCCATTTCAACTGCATTTTCAAGTCCAGCAGAGTTACTTTGATGTGAAACTTGCCCATACTGGTATCACAAACATCAAATCTAGATGACCTAAAGCCAGCCAAAATCCCGCCACTTCTTTCCACAGCAGGTAACCATCTCCATTCAAAGAAATTATGTGGATCAATTCTCCTGAAGAAACTTGGGGAGTAATCTTTCTTAATTGTTTCTTGCAAACCCGCGAAATCAATATCTTGTTGTCTCAACAGATCTGATAGGAACACACTTATACCTTTCTTGCCAACACCCCTGCAATTCAAAGTAGCTCCTATCATAAATACTTGTAATTTTGTTTCCTGTTTCTGGTTCCAGTCACAATGCTACACAAAGGGTGGTCATTAGAGACTTTCACCGAGGCAGCACTTGATTGAGAACGTGCTCCTCCAGAGGCAACACCTGATTCTGTTGATTTCCTTTTTTCTTTGTCCTTCTAGAATCCACAGGAGTATAATCTTCTATGTCATCATCCACATTATCATAAAAACCTAGTAACGGGATCTGGCTAGGTTCCTTGGAAGCTGTTTCAGTCTCTTTTCTCTCTTGCATTTCTTTGATAGAATGTCTAGCAATCTCTAAATCTTTGAGATTATTAATTTTTTCAGGTGGGAAAGAATCATGGCTGATACCCATTTCTAGAGCTCTAGCAATAATATCATCATCATCAAGAACAACAAAGGAGTTAGATGAGTTGAGAGATGTACCTGTCAAATCTTTCTTGTCAGCAGCAGCTTTTGCCTTGTCTTCAATCCTGGTGGATGTGCTCCCCTGAGCAGCCACCCTTGTGCTCCTTCTTCTGTCAGCATCAGTAGGCATCATATTCTTTTGATCACCTGCAGTATCTGGAGGGTTGTCCACCTGTGATACCAGCTCCTCCTGAGTGCAGTCCACCTCTGGCTGGGAACCATCAACAGGGATAACCACAGCAATGTGCTCATGCCTGTGGGATGGAGCAACAAGAGCAAGGATCCCTTAACCTGGAGTAATGAAAGGCATGTCAGAAGATTGGCTAGACTCACCACTTTCACCACTGCTCCCATAATCAACCTGTTCATCAAGAAAGTCATCATTTTCTGCAACATTTTCCTCAATGGGAGGCAAGATATGGCTAAACTGTCTCTTCAGATGGAAAGACTTGTCACTGTTAGAGGAGGCTAGCCCACTGATGAATTTTTCAAAGGAAGGATCATTTCTCTGTGCAAGGAATTATTCATCACAGTCCATCTGTCCCTTATTTATCTGACCAGGAGCAAGACCAGCCACCACATCTTGCTGTAATTCAGTCAGCACAACCTGATCTCTTACCTGAGCACTGCAAGGAGGAGGAGAGGAGTTGTTCTCACTCACTTTATTTTTCCCCTTCTCTACCTGTGTGAATTGTCTGTTATGAGCATTGTTATAGTTGATTTGTCTCTGGACACCAGAAGAGGAACTAGTGCCAACTGCTGGGGGAGCAGATTGGGATCTAGTTTCTGATTCATTGCCACAAGTTCTTTGTTTTTTTGGAGTCCCTGATCCCCACCATCTCCAGGAACATTCTCAGCAGCACTAGTTCTTGCACCAGTAGGAGGGCTTGGCTCAAATAATTCTCTGGTATACTGGAATTCATAGAATCCTCTTTGATCTCACCAATCCTTGTATTAGGCATCAGGGAAAGATCTTGACAGCCGATCTTAACTCTCACATAAGCAAAGTTCCTCAAACAATTTTTATAAAGAGCCAAAGGTTTTCCTACAAAGCTAGCAGCATAATACACTGTGGATTTGCTTCTGAATTTCATTGGGATTCCTTTAATTCAGAACCATGCTTCTTCCATCACACTAATGAGTTCGATATCTCCTGTCCATTTCTCCAGATTGATGATACCATGATACGTCCAATTTGCATCACTATTTTGTATCATAATTTGCTGTTATTCATTGATATATTTCATGTTTGGACACAATACTTATGTTATTTCATCTATTTTGCATGTTTCATCATTATTGGAGGATCAAGCACCGGAGCCAGGATTCTGCTGGAAAAAGCACCATCAGAATGCAATATTTCGGAAGATCAACTGTGGAAGGAAATTATACCAAAAATCCTATTTTCCCAGATGACGAAGGAAGCCGGAAGGGGGAGCCAGGTGGACCCAAGGTGGGCCCACACCACAGGGCGGCGCGGCCCATGGCCTGGCCGCGCCACCTGGTGGTGAGGGGGCCCCACAGCCTCTTTCGCCTCCTTTTCTTCGCGAAATCCTTCGTCCCGAAGACCTAAGCCACAGAGGATACCTCGCGAAGAGTTACAGCCGCCTCTGCGGGTCGGAGAAAACCAGAGAGAAAAGAGCTCTCCGGCGGCTGAGATCCGCCGGGGAAATTCCCTCCCGGAGGGGGGAAATCGACGCCATCGTCACCGTCATCGAGCTGGACATCATCTCCATCACCATCACCATCATCTTCATCATCATCACCGCCGTCTCCACCACTGCACATCGTCACCGCTGTAACAACTTGGGTTTGATCTTGATTGTTTGATAGGGGAAACTCTCCCGGTGTTGATTTCTACTTGTTATTGATGCTATTGAGTGAAACCGTTGAACCAAGGTTTATGTTCAGATTGTTATTCATTATCATATCACCTCTGATCATGTTCCATATGATGTCTCGTGAGTAGTTCGTTTAGTTCTTGAGGACATGGGTGAAGTCTAAATGTTAGTAGTGAAGTATGGTTGAGTAATATTCAATGTTATGATATTTAAGTTGTGGTGCTATTCTTCTAGTGGTGTCGTGTGAACGTCGACTACACGATACTTCACCTTTATGGGCCTAGGGGAATGCATCTTGTACTCGTTTGCCAATTGCGGGGTTGCCGGAGTGACAGAAACCTGAGCCCCCGTTGGTATATCGATGCAGGAGGGATAGTAGGATCTCAGAGTTTAAGACTGTGGTTAGATTTATCTTAATTACTTTCTTGTAGTTGCGGATGCTTGCAAGGGGTATAATCACAAGTATGTATTAGTCCTAGGAAGGGCGGTACATTAGCATAGGTTCACCCACACAACACTTATCAAAACAATGAAGATTAATTAGCCGTATGTAGCGAAAGCACTAGACTAAAATCCCGTGTGTCCTCAGGAACGTTTGGTCATTATAAGTAAACAAACCGGCTTGTCCTTTGTGCTAAAAATGATTGGGCCACTCGCTGCAATTGTTACTCTCGCACTTTACTTACTCGTACTGTATTCATCTGTTACATCAAAACCCCTTGAATACTTGTCTGTGAGCATTTACAGTGAATCCTTCATCGAAACTGCTTGTCAACACCTTCTGCTCCTCGTTGGGATCGACATTCTTACTTATCGAAGATACTACGATACACCCCCTATACTTGTGGGTCATCATACCACTAGGAACAGTTTTCATGAACAGCTTGCCAAAGTGTGCAAGCTCCTCTATGGCTTTTGCAGAGGGAAATCTTGTTCGAAATTCAGTAGGAGGAACCATCTTTGCAAAGAAACGCCAATTTATCTTCATGGAGTCAGCCCATACATCAAATTCATGCTCTATATTTCTACAGTTGACATCTCCCTTCTCCACAGCAATGTGAGCATAGTTCATTCGGTCCAGAGGGGGTAACTCAAGCTCAGCAGCAGGTATAGAATAAAAAACCAGAGCCAAATTCTTCGCTACCATAATAAGGAGCTACATATTTCCAAGGTTCACGATCTTGATAGACTTCCAACAAATGATTTGACCCACATCTCTCACACACAAATCTATCAGTAGTAGTAGCATGTTGTCTATTTGGCACCGCAGCAGGAACCATCACCAGTGGAGGTGCAAAGGACCCCATTGAAGCAGGCACTGAAGAAAAGGATTGCAGATCTAGTAGGCATTCGAGCATTCTGAGCATGGCTGTCTTTAACAGGATGGTTGCTAATCACTGCATCTACACGATCAGCCTGAGGGATGCTAGAGGTATTTCAACTTACATCAGGGGATCTACTCCTTGCAGATGGGTTGGCGTTGGAGGAACCATGCAGCATCTCGGATCTGTGAGCCCACCTGTCCCTTGCTCTTGCTTCTTCTTCGATGCGCCTCTTCTCCGCGAGAGCTCGCTCACGCGCCAAGCGCTCCGTGTTGCGAGTAGCTTCGTGTCGGCGCTCTTCCTCCAGACGACGACGAACCTCACCTCGTCTTCTTTCTTCTTCGCGAAGATGTCCTTGATCTGCTAGACGACGGTCTTCTTCTCGGCGACGGTCATCTTCCCACCACCATTTCTCTTCATGGCGACGCTCTTCTTCCCACCGGCGCTGCTCTTCACGCCGATCTGCCTCAAATCCAACGCGCGGACGGTTTCCAAAGTAGCCGCGCGGTGGAGATCGACCACGAACTTGAGATCTGCGGGGTGGCGATCTACGAGGGCCTCCGAATCTCCGATCCATGATGGGAGGAGAGGATGCAACTGCAGCAACGGATCTTCGATCTCCTAATCTCACTCCTTGCCAAGTCTGAGGTGGATCTTGCAGGTTGAAATCTCGGTGAATTGGATCGAGGTTAGGGTTTGTGACGAATACGACTCTCGCGGTGTCCGCCGATCTAGGGTTGAGATGAATGGGGGAAATGGTGAAGAGAGAGTGGTGACCCTGTCGATCCTCCGGGTTAACTGTATCTCCATGAGCAGTATTGGGCTGAAGCCCAGCATCTGTGTCCGCCATGGCCGCGGGCGGACAGAGCTGTCCACCTGGGCGAATCACAGAGCACACACGCACAGAGGACGGTGTGGGCTGTCGATCACACCACGAAATCGATCTCACCTCCAGCCCAATCCTGATTTTGAATCCATCGATTGATAATTAGCGCCAAAACCCAAACTCTTGATCTGATCGGGCCTCCATGGTCGAACCATCTCTCCTCGAAATCAAGATACAATCGGGATCACAAACAACAAATCCACGTTGACGAAGCAGCAGCCCCTCACGGGAGATTGAGGAGAAAATCGCTTCTCTAGAGATTGAGGTGGGGGAGGCGGTGGTGATGGCGGTGCGGTGGCGGAGATATCGGCGGCGCGGGAGCCATGTGACGCGGGAGTCATCTCTCCTTATGGGGGTTATATGAACTTCTTTCGACATTGGCCTTCGATGACTTTGTATACGTCAGTACGTGGCGCCCAGGTCCACATCCTCCAGTTTTGGCAGCTCCATAAGCTCTGTATATGTTGACCCGTTTTGGGGTATATATGTTGAGGAGAGAAAGTCGAGGAACTTCTTCTTCTATATATTTTTCATTTTATCAGTTGGGTTAATTTCGAACTTGATTGAGACTAGACTGTTCAAATCCTGGCCCATTCATTGTCGAAGTATCCAAATTTGCTCCGAGGAACAACGGGAGGCATACATATATGGAACGGATACACACATGAAAATTCAAAACTCTCATGTACGTAGTTTCAGATACACAGTGGTACATAACCGTCGCTCGAAAGCATCCACGCAATTCATGCGTGCTACAAGAGGTAAATAAACCCCCTTACAACTTATTACATGGAGCTACATGACGTATGTATATACGTTGTATACATATACACTGGCAAATCATCGTACTTGCCTATGTAAAGAAAAACATGGGCCTTTACATATAAAGACATGTAAGTGAGAAGAAATGCTCGAGTACATCTCATACGTGCTGAGGAGTGTTGTTTGGCGGTGTGGCCGACGTGGCAAGGATGACATTGCGCCTGCCTCGTTCCGACCGGGAGTTCTCCGCGAACTTTTGCCCAGCAAGGTGGAGACCATTCTTCTTCTCCTCATCGGTCCACTCGGAACCGTAGTAATCTTCCTCGGTGGCGTTGGCGTTGGCCGGGAAGAACATGGAGCCCCACTGTGGGAAGTGCACGAGTGTGACCGGAAGCGTGCAACACATGATCATGATGCCCATATATTGCAGCCCAGTACCGGTTGAGTACTGCGATGACGTGAAGAAAAGTAGTTGCGTGAGCCCTGCGCCGAAATTGCCACCAGCACCTGTCATTCCAGAGATGATACCAAGTGACCGTCGGGAGACGAAAGGGGCGACACCAAAGATGGCACCACAAGCAGCCTGGGCACAAATGGAGAAGAGGACCATGGCGGTGACAGAGGCTGGAAGAGCAGAGGCGCGACCGAGCCAAAGGCAGAAAGCGCCACCAGCGGTTTGGAGGATCCAGATGTTCCAAATGCGGCCACGCATACCAAAGTAGCGTGCAAGGAGGTCGGAGAGATAGCCACCCGCGGGGCGAGCAATAATGTTGGCCATGCCAAAGCAGGCTGCGATGGTGCCAGCGGTGCTGAGGTCTAGGTGGAAGTGGTCGAAGTAGTACTCAGCGATGACATTGTCGGTGGTGAGCTCCACGCCCATGCTGTAGCCATAGAGGAGGACGAAAATCCATGTCCGGTAGTTTGTCACAGCACCCCATAAGACCTTGGAAAATTTGTCTTTCTTCATTTCTCCTTTCTTTTGGAGGCTCCCAAGGTTGCCGTCGGGGAGATCTTGCCCCATTGTGAGCACAAGTAGACCCATGACGATGTGCATCATCCCAGGCACAAAGTATGCGATGCGCCATGCCACAAAGGCTGTGGCGCCACACTTCTTGATGGCGTGGAAGACGAGGGGCATGATGAGTTGAGTGGCACCGCCACCCATGTTGCCCCACCCCGCCGCCAGCCCGTTGACGGTGCCGATTATCTTGCTGTTGAACATGGTGCTCATCCAATATTGGCACGACACGAATGTGGCGAGAGAGAAGCCAATTAGGAAGCGGACCGTGATATACCCTGCTGCATCGTCGATGAGTGACATGCAGAAGACGGTTGGCGCGGCGAGCATCACGAGGAAGGCACAACCATAGCGTGGTCCGAGAAGGTCGCATACGGCACCCATGACAAGCCTGGAGAAGATTGAGCCGGACACAGACGCTACACCAGCATTGCCGATATCAGCCTTGGCAAGGTTGAGGTTGTCGCGGATGATGGGCACCAATGGTGCAGCGGCGAAGGTGGAGACGAAGCACGTGAAGAAGGAAATCCACGAGAGGTGGAAGGTCCGCATGTGCGGGTTGGCGAAGGAGAAGAGGCGGAATGACTTGGCCTTGTTCTCCGAGTCCACTGGAAGCGTGAACTTGCTCGCTGCTGCCGTCCCCCTGCCCCCATGAGAGCCGGCGTCCACCTCCATTGCTGTTTTTCTCTCTGTGAGCAGCTAACTAAGCTTGCTATTCTTAGCTGCTGCCTCTGGAGCTTGGCTTGCAATGTAACGCTGGTAGTGGTTTATGCTGTGGGTCTTGCATCGATCAACGCGGTATTTATAAGAAAATTAGCAGCAGAGCTGGCATTGAGATTATAGCTCTTAATCGATTCTCCTGTGCTAGCTAACAAAGAATGAAGATTCTGCCCTTTGGGCATCATAGAACAACAATCTGCAATTTAACAATTGCATCTGACAGGAGCCGTAAACAATAATGAGTTTGTTAATTACTCCAGCTTGGCGAGCTGGCGTTGAATCTGGAGCTCAATCAAGAGATAACAGCACTAATTTAGGGAACCCTGGCGCCGCGTCTCCCCCGTCTGTGTCTTTTGGAGCTCCTACTTATCCCATGGGATCCACCAAGGATCAAGCTTGTGACTCAACGATTGGAGATAATGTAAGTTGACTTACAAATGTGCCTGTTAAGCGGGTAATGTCAGAGTCAGCTTCACCTCTTTAGTCAGAGTCGACAATGTAGCTCCCATCCCAGTCTCGGTCGTCTTTCAGTTTAACCCGGGGTTGGTTTAGTTTTCAGTTGAGTACATATGCTTCAAGTTTGCATCGAGTATATGTGCACTACTACTAACTTTCGGACATCTTTTACTTTATACTATTCTTTTATACTCAACGCAAGCTAAACTAACTGTGAGACGCTCTTTCATAAAATCGAATATGTCCAAATTACGCAGATAGGTATTGTTTGCGTCAATAATACTTTGATCTGTTAATTTGTCAGCCCTGCCATGTACATCCGAGTTGATGATGCATAGAGGTAGGTAGGGATGCCCCCCATTTCGAAAAAAAGCTACGGTCAGACAGCCACCGGGCCAGGGGACAAGGGATATATGTCGCTTGAGGACCCCGGAGATCCAAGAGATGGGTAACAGCAGCTGCTCCTACCTACACAACACACCTATCTGCCATTCACATCTCTCTATACCTTACGCAGGGCGATCGCTGACCCCATCTGGCGTGCTTGTCTCGCTGATTGCTGATGGACGAGTTAATCATTTTGTTTTCACAGAAAAAAATATTAATAGCGTGAAACTACTGATTACATGTAGCCTCTCCAGCAACGCGATGATCTAGTGATAATGCATGCATATGCACATTGCCAAAAAAGAAAAAAGAATTATAAAAAATTCCCGCTTTAGAGATATGTTTCTTATAGTAGCAGACTGAACATCACCAAGACAGTACCAGAAATCTATCTCTTCAAAAGTGACTTCTTCAAAAAAGAACAATGCACAAGTACCGTCATCGTCCTAGTCATAGATCATAGGTTTTCACCTAGGAAAAAAGTACGCGCTCATAGAACAATGTCTTAAACAAGGCGATTGCGAGGCAAAATCAATTAAGACAGAGAAACCACCATGAAAAACACAAGGCAATAGGGGTGTGCCATTCAATCATGCACAAGTGTACCAAATATAGCACCAATCAAAAGTGGTTTGCTATTTTCTTGCCAAGTTAGACCGTTTTGATCCCAAAAATCCATGTTTCGGCACCTACCTTGCATGGGGTGACCTTCACAAACACAACCAACTGGGAAGACCCATGGCAACAAGCGTGTTCCATGCCACCACAAGTGTGTGAATTCTTGCACCATTCCAATGTGGTTTGTGATAGCCACAACTCCGTATGTACCAACTCGTTGCGACTGCAAGTGCGGAGTGTTGTACCAAGCGTCTTTTCTCCACAAGACTGACTCGAGGATTTATGTCATACTTCTGGGGAACTGGCTAGAGTTATCTTCTTTTTCTCCTCTTCTAGCAACCATGCAAAGTAAAGTTTTTCCTTGTGTCCCCAACTTCACCTTATGGTTGTCAAGCACAATGTTTCTAATTAGTAATAGTAAACAAAAGGATAACTTAAAGTAAAGTAAAGTAAATTACCTAAACAAGCTAAATAAAAACATTAAAAGGGTAGTGGTTTTTAGGTTTTGTGTGTGTAAGTGAAGAAATTATTTTTGGTATATTCGGATTAATAAATTGCACTAAATGTAAAGTATGATAAAATTGTAGGAAGGTGTTTCTAATGATTAAGAATGGACCGGGTTTATGGGTTCACTTGTCTACTCTCTTTTAAAATTATAGTGGACATAAATAATTCGTCAAAGACATAATATTGGTGGTGGAACTTCTTCATATGCATCTAGCAAAGCAGTTATAATGTGTATTGCATGTCCATGTCATCTTAATTTACATGCAGGACGATGCTTTGTGATTCTCTCTCGTCAGATCATCCCCGGGCTCTAATATATGTTAGCATCAAATTATTTATCTCATGGCTACTTTTGCTAGGGACTCAAATTTATAGTTACTAGTTATATATCGTTACTACTTAATTTGTTACATATCCATTGTCTACATCTTTTAGAGCGAGGTGGAAAAGAAAGAGAGAATAGCCAAAATACCACACACGAAAATCAAAGCGCCAAAATACATACCAAACTACAGCTAGTGACTAACTGAGACTAACTTTCTCGACGAAAGACATAGATACCCTTACGGTTTACACAACAACAACATAATCTAGCCTTCATACAGTTTACAGAACAATCAGGTGCTGCAATCAAGAAAGGGAAAATATCATTATTGCGGTAGGAAATCTCCCATGCTTGACATGTCGATGGAGGCACAGCCGGATCACAGGACGATGTAGTTTTCCTCTTCCATTTCTTTCAGAACATGAGCGTAGCGGCGAGAAGGGTGAGGCGGCCACTAGGGCCAGCGACAGTGGGGCACGGGGACAAGCGGCGGGGATGGGAGAGTGGCAGCAAGGGCAGAGCTGGGGGAGCCGGTCGCTGCTGGGTGCTTAGCTAATGGTGGGGCGTCGGCGCGACCATGTCCCTCCTCACATAGAACAGAGAAGGGTTGCGTGAGGGGAATAGCTAGTGGTTTTTTTTTCTTTTCCACAGATGAAGATAGGGGCAGTTTCGGTGAGTTAAAAAACCTGACAGTTTGACAATAGTAGTAGAAGGTCGTGATAGTTTGGCATTTTGGCGCTTTGGTTTTTATTTGTGGTATTTTGATATTTTTTTCAAAAGCTAGTTTGCTTTCTAAAAATGCTTATATTTTTGGAATAGATGTAGTAATATCTAACTCAGATCCGTCTCAAGGATAAGACAGAAGGAACTATTTGGTAAACATGTTGATCGGTTGGATATGCACACGAACCGTCGTCAATAACCTGTGATAAGTGATAAGGTTTCCAACAAAACCATACGTACGGAATATGGTACAGGGGAAGAGAGAATGTATTGGCAACTTACGTCAACAGCTTCGACTCTATATATTTCAAATCATGAAGCTATATATATGTACGGTAACTTATTAACGTACGCCAACCACTAGCCATGCCAATCATGGAGCTATAATATTCGATATATCCACCTACACAACATATATGTACGTGGCCAATTCGATATTCTCCAGTTTTGGCAGCTAATCAGGGTGTGTATCTTGACCGGTTGTGGGATGTGCGGCGGAAAGGACTTCTTCATTTATATATTTTGCATTTGGTCAGTTGGGTTAATTTGGATCTAGGCTGAGGCTTCACTGTTCAAACCCTTGCACATGCATATTAGTCAAAAGTATCTAAATTTGCTTGAAGGGAACAACCCGGGGCATACATATTAAACGGATACGAGAGTATCAAAATTCAACTTGTTTCATCCAGATTCGGATCCACAGTGATGCATAACCGTCGCTCAAAAGCATCCACTCAATTCATATATAGAGATAGGCAAATACATATTGCTCTATACACTACAAAAAGTAATTAAATACGGTGTGTATATATATGGCAAGTCGTACGTGTGCATGTAGAATTACTTGGGTATCACACGTAAAAACATAGGTGACAGAAAATGCTCGAGTACATCTTATACATGTTGGGGAGTGTTGTTTGGTGGTGTGGCAGACGTGGCGAGGATGATGTTGCGCCTGCCGCGCTCCGAGCGGCAGTTCTCTGCAAACTTTTGCCCAGGGAGATGAAGCCCCTCGCTCTTCTCCTCTTTCGTCCACTCGGACGCGTAGAAGTCTTCCTCGGTGGCGTTGGCATTGGCTGGGAAAAACATAGAACCCCACTGTGGAAAGTGCACAAACGCAACAGGAAGCGTGCAACACATGATCATGATGCCCATGTATTGAAGTCCCGTGCCCGTTGAATATTGAGATGATGTGAAGAAAAGAAGTTGAGTGAGTCCCGCGCCAAAATTGCCACCGGCACCGGTCAGTCCAGAGATGATACCGAGAGACCGCCGAGAGATGAAGGGGGCGACACCAAACGTGGCTCCACAAGCAGCCTGGGCACACACAGAGAAGAGGACCATGGCGGTGACAGAGGCTGGCAGAGCAGAGGCGCGGCCAAGCCAGATGCAGAACGCACCGCCAGCAGTCTGGAGAATCCATAGGTTCCACAGGCGAGCACGCATACCGAAGTAGCGAGCACCAAGGTCAGAGAGGTAGCCACCTGCGGGACGAGCAACGAGATTGGCCATACCAAAGCAGGCTGCGATAGTGCCAGCGGTGCTGAGGTCTAGGTGGAAGTGGTCGAAGTAGTACTCGGCGATGACATTGTCAGTGGTGAGCTCAACACCCATACTGTAGCCGTAGAGGAGGACGAAGATCCATGTCCGGTAGTTTGTGACAGCACCCCACAAGACCTTGGAAAACTTGTCTTTCTTCATATCTCCTTTCTTTTGGAGGCTTGCGAGGTTGCCATCGGGGAGATCTTGCCCCAATGTGAGCACGAGTAGCCCCATGATGATGTGCATCATCCCCGGCACAAAGTAGGCGATGCGCCATGCAACGAAGGCTGTGGCGCCGCACTTCTTGATGGCGTGGAAGACGAGGGGCATGATGAGTTGCGTGGCACCGCCACCCATGTTGCCCCACCCTGCCGCCAGCCCATTGACGGTGCCGATGATCTTGCTGTTGAACATGGTGCTCATCCAATACTGGCACGACACGAACGTGGCAAGGGAGAAGCCGATTAGGAAGCGGACCGTGATATACCCTGCTGCATCATCGATGAGTGACATGCAGAAGACGGTTGGAGCGGCGAGCATGACGAGGAAGGCGCAGCCGTAGCGCGGCCCTAGGAGGTCGCACACGGCGCCCATGACAAGCCTAGAGAAGATGGAGCCGGACACGGATGCTACACCGGCGTTGCCGATGTCAGCCTTGGCGAGGTTGAGGTTGTCGCGGATGATAGGCACCAAGGGTGCCGCGGCGAAGGTGGAGACGAAGCACGTGAAGAAGGAAATCCATGAGAGATGGAAGGTGCGCATGTGTGGGTTGGCGAAGGAGAAGAGCCGGAAGGACTTGGCCTTGTTCTCCGAGTCCACTGGCAAGGTGAACTTGCTCGCCGTGGCCTCCTTAGCCCCGGTCTCAACCTCCATCTTTCCCTCTCTTGGAGCTAGCTAAGCTTCTTCTTAGCAGCTGTTACCTCTCGAGCTTCGCTTGCAATGTAATGGGGATGGTGGTGTTGTGGATCTTGGATGGATTAACGCGGTACTTATAGCAACATGTAGGAGAGTTGACAATGGGCTGATAGCTCTCAATCGATTCTCCGGTGCTAGCTAAGGTACAACTAAGATTCTGCCCTTTGGGCATCGTAGAACATCAATTGTCAGTTAAACAATTTGCATCTGACGGAATCATGGAGAAACAGTGAGTGAGTTAACTACTCCAGCTTGGAGAGCTGGCGTTAAATCTGGAAGAGAGTGGAGAAAATTAGCAAGTAGTTTAAGGGATACTGGTACTAATTAAGGGAACCCCTGGCGCCGCATCTCCTGCGCCTGTGGCTTTTGGAGATCCTCTAACTTCCCTACACAACTCATTGGATACACCAAGGATCAAGCTCTGTGACTCGACGCGTGGAGAGAAACTCGTACGTTGACTTGCATCTCTGCCGGTTACGAAGGGGGCAAGATGAGTGTCAGGGTCACCTATTTAGTTCAATTTGATTGAACATATGTATGTAGCCGACATGTACGTCGAGCGATCGTCTTTTGCGAGGACCGAAATCTTGGTTTTATACTTCCATTTCAGCCGTGTCATATCATGTCGGCTGCTTAAGTGATGAGTAGGTTTCTCAAATTGACTAAGTTTCAGTTCTTACCCTCTCTGATTCTAATTGGTTCACTTGAGCTGTATGTCTTTTGCAGCAATCGAACATCCACGATAATTAACCGCGCAAAGTATTATTGGTCTGACTTCTTGTGAGACGATGTTTAATAGAATCGAATCTGTCCAAATTATGTAGACATGTAGCATACGCGTCATACTTACGTGTGTCAAATTGTCAACCCTGGCATCCACGTCTAATTCCGGTAGCTTTCATGTTTCTTCCAAACCTAGCTACGGTCAGATTGATATGAGACATGTCGACCATTGATCCGTCACCTCGTGGGGACAAATTGACTAATTAATTGTCTCCTGATGAACCCGGAGACCCAAGAGCTTGCCTACACAACATACATATCTGTATCTATCATTCATTCATTCACACACACGCATGCTTGCTGATCGGCGGTGAGTTAATCATGCTTCATGCATAGATCAATACATGTAAATATCCAGCAAAGTCGTAAGTACATGTCCCCGTCGTCTTAGTTTACATGCAGGGGTCACGGTTAATTATGTGGTTCAACGGAGCTAATTGATCCAGTAAACACATGCCTATAATTGAGTTGTTTACATATAATTAGCAGCTTCTAGCTACATATAGTGCTAGCTGGTGGTGGACGATGCAGCCTGTTTGATTAACCTTAGTTTTAGCATATGAGAGTTGAATTTTTGTTTTCCAATCTGGCTCGCTGGACTTATCACGGGCTGCCGGCCAGGCTATATAAATTTGTGATAAGTTATGTCTTGTGAATGGTTCAGATAGCTGAGCGGCTGGCTCAAGGGAATTTCAAAACGATAAGCCTAGCCCTTCGGACAGGGTATCACGTCCAATCTGACTTCTTTGATTCGACGGATTCCAGAAACGAAGGAGCATGGAAAATGTCACCATGCCACAGGGCAAGATCGGTCAGCAGCTTAAAACAACGGAATTGATTTGGTTACAAAAAATTAGTTTCTGCTAAGGAAAATTTCGCAGTTTCTTTCCGTTACTATTTCTGTAGAATCAAAGGGACCCTAAAAGGAGAAAAAAAACAGAATACCACCATGGATCAATATTGGCAGTTAGCCGATTTTAGGTGCCTATTCTATATATATTGCTTTCTTTTTTTTTGAGAAAAATTCTATATTGCTTTCCGATATGCTAGTTTGTTCACGTTTAGTTTCCCTGCACAGCTGCACATCTATGCCAGGTCCTAGATGAATAATGTCGCTAAGCATAATTAACATATGGCTAAGCAGTAGCATGAGAAGTTTCTAGCTAGTTAGAGCGAGCTGGTAGCTGACGCATCATGCATGCGGCTTGTCAGATTAACCTTCAGCTTTACTTTCCTGATTTTGCAACTACCTGGACTTATCACAGGTTGCCAGTCCTGTTATATAAGGGCATGGTCATGTATGCATTATATGAATGATTCAGATAGCGCAGTGCCTTGCTCAAATCAATAACTAACAGATAAAGCTCGCCATTTGGACCAGGCGATAGCATGAAGGAAGAAATCAGAAGAAAAAATGAACTGGTAATGACCACCATCGATAGATATTTGACCATCGGTTCCTATAAGGCTTATCATACACCGATGTTGATTTAGTTGGGTTTAGTTTTGTTGCACATCTGTTGTGCAAACACTTGATCCTTTAGAACCTTTCTCCATGTGAATGCTTCATCATTCGCAATTAAAATTAAGAAAAATGTAATGGGGATATTCCTTAGAACCCACAAGTCACACATCAATGTAATTTTTTTTGGTGCAGACATTGTCACACCTACAAGCTCGACGAACTCACACCAACGCTGCGCCTGCAAGATTTGGAGGCATCAGAATGTTGGGCCATGTCCCTCCACATGGAGGTGTGTTGTCAGCCCAACATCAGCCCAAGAAATCGAACACGTATCAACACTACAAAGATTCGGGTCTATTGCAATGAAAAAAATTGTCGCAATATATGCCGTTTCGTGGAGATATGCACCTATTACCACAAAACAGTGTTCGTGGGCAAGCGTTGCAATTGGACACATGGTAATAGGCTATTGCAACAAAAATGCAATCGTGGCAATAAAGTGCTCTATTGCAACAACCACGCGGGCAGTTGCCACATTTTTTCCCGCGGCGACACTCACTTATCTCCACAATGTGGTTTGTCGAGATAGCTTAATGCAACATGCGAACAAATCATGGCGATTGATAGTTTGTGGCGATAGAAATTTGTAGCAATATCCTCTACCAACAATCCATGTTTCGTGGCGCATGCCCTTTCGTGGCAATAGACAATCGTGGCAATAGCCTATGCCAACGCCCCCTGTTTCGTAGCTTTAGACATTTTGCCATGAATTACTACGTTTGTGGCGATACTCTATTTCAACAAAATTTAGTTTTGTGGCACCAAATACTTATTGCAACTAAGCATGTAGTCATGGCGACTAAGATTTGATGCAACACTATATTTTTTCATGGTACTAACCTAAGGCAACGGAAAGTGAGTTGTGACAATAGCCTATTGCAATCATAAAAAAACAGCCATTAAATTACAAACTTCAAAACCATACGTACATACAAATCAAAATTCTGATCATAAATATTCATCAAATGAAACTCAAGTAAAATGTAGCCATCCTAATTAAGTGTAAGACTAAATTGTCCATGATGTATAGTACATCACCATCGTGATTCTTGAAATCTGTACTTTAGGTGTGTATTCCCATTACTTGTACCCTCTCCAGCTATTTCTTTGGTTCCTGCAATCAAGAAATGGAAAACAAGCCAAGTTATGTCAAAAATCTGCCATGAGATTGGACAGAAGCAATTGTACAGGAAAACTAGCATCAAGTGTATAGGAACTAGCACCAAGTGTCTAGCAAAGTAAAAGCAATTGTAACGCAATATTCTTATTTCATCTCAGAAATATGCCTAAGAGCATACAAATGACAAAAGCAATTGTATAGGAAAACTAGCATCAAATGTCCAGCAAATACATTTGATACATCACTACAACAACAACCCCCCTTCAGCAACGGATCGATGCGTTGCGAAATGTCCACATAAGCGTTGGTAACGTCTACACCAACGGATTTTGTATGCGTTGCCATAGGTGGCGTTGCAAGGGTCTACAACAGCGCATATACATCCATTGGTAAATAACATGAAGAAGCGTTGTAAGGTAGCAGCACATATAGTTAGAGTCTAACAACACTTCATATGCGTTGGTGGTTGCCCTAGATGAATTGATTTGAAATCCACATAATAGTTATTATTGCAAAAGCTTAGAAGAGTTGCTAGATAGCTCAAACTATTAATGGTAGTATATATATGGACATCAATAATTATTTGTTCAATGTTGGGAGTGCACACAAGATGCAAATAATAAACATAAAAAACTCATATATTAAATCAACTCTGTAGCTTTACATAGATCATGATTCAACGAATACAAGCTGCATATGTGTCAAAATGTCATTCTAAATCATAGTTTACAACTATATGGTAGCAGCACCATTGTTGAAACTTGATCGCAGCATCATAACCATGTATCATCCAAATATTTTGCCAACCTACAAAAACACCAAATTGAGATAAGCAACTTAACATTAGCGAGACAAAAATAACAAGTGAATAAAATAGTGAAATTTAAAATTGCTGCAATATAGAATGGTTGAAGGCCATGAGATAATTAATCTGACCACTTCTTAAAAGTATAAGGAAATTGAGATTATCTTATCTAAACGGCGAGGTCAAATGAACAACAAGAAAACGAGAACTCTTCCTATCATATATAAGATTTTTGCATGTCCTCTTCCAGATCCAATAAATCTTCCGAGGCTGCCACACTCGTTGAGAAGAGCTTAGTCGGAGGGCCATCTTATACCAAGTAGCTTAGTGCTTTTGATCTTTTAACTAAACCTGTTGTGGTTCACAAAGATTAAATCAATATAGCAGATAGAATAAAAGATTTAACTTAGTAATTGCCTAAGCATTTTCTTTTCAGTACACCTATTATAGAGTTATAGTTTAGGGAGTAAAATATTTTAAAGAATATAGCTGATAGAAGAAAAGATGCAACATAGTAATTGGCTAAGCATTTCTGTGATGTGCTGACTCAATGTGTATGCTTGAGTAAGTAAATCTACAGAAAAATACAAAATTTTAATTATTCAGAATAGCTGAAGGTAAACAAAAAAATGGAAATGAAAGTATATTCAGATATATCCGCCCACTTCAGCATGCATGCTAGTCCATCTGAGATGCCTAAACTGATACATGTGAAACCATAACAACCTGCGGACCAACAGCGTCACCAGGCCATACCACATACTCTGACTAGTTTATGGACTCTAATTTTGCACAACCATGGCTTTTTATTTCTAGTTGCATCACACAAATAATGAAGCTTTACCATTAGTCTAAAACTTCCTAAACAAAAGCACAGTCATAAGAAACTAACAAAAATTTCAGAACTATTGTGTATAGCTCCGTCTAAAGATCGCCTGACAAACACAGCTAAGTAAAAGAATTTTGTATCTTCATCGTCTCCCTCCTCAAGTAAATACGGTTCTATTGATAAATTTCAGAAGTCAGCACAATTTCCTGTATATTTACAACCAACTAGGTACTCCCTTGACTAGCCTCGAAAGACGCATTCTGTCGATAGTCCATACACAATATTCAAAGGCAACATGTATATTATGAGTTAATAATTTCTTTGTTTACACATGTATAGCAGCAGACTTAAGGTGAATGTAAAATAATTCTTCTATTTCATATATAATATGGGAAAGAACACAAACGTGGATTGCACAAATAAATAAGCTAGGCACTTCATAAGCATAGTAAAAGTGTAAAACTAATATTTTCAGATCATTTGCACAAAACGAGCTGGCATAGTAATCGGCCACACATCTGCCAATTTAATGCTACCATAGACAACGAGTTAAACTGCAGGAGCATTAATGAGGCTACAGAACCTACCATATACTACTGTAAAATTTGGGAACAAATCATTTAGTACTAAAATAAGTAAAAAAAGAAGAGCAATCAAATCTAGGAAATGTTCACCAGATTAAGGAAGAATCCATGTGGGGCCGATGGTTGGATGTTGGCATTCCTGGTAGGGGATCTGCGAGTGAACGTACCCTTGGTTGATGGGCACGGGCAGGAACGGCAGGAGTACAGCAGGGATCCACCAAGCACATCAGCTGAAAAAATTGAACGGATCAAGCCAACCAATTAATAAGTGCAGATATTGGGTAGGGTCAGAGAGTAACTGAAATATCTCCAGAGCTGAACTGAATCTCCAATGGTGTCGCTGCACACAGTGGTGCCCATCGATGGTTTACCGGCTCGCCCTGCAGATAATTGATGAACCGAAATCATCTGAAACCACCATAACGCCAGTGCGGAGAACGAAGCACAATCGGCTGAACAATATGGCGACCTTGACACAGATAAATAGATGAGACTGAGGACCAAACGAGAGATGCGTACACAAGATTGGGAAGGCGCGTGCCAGCGGCGGCTGGGGCGTAGCGGAAAGAGAGGATCTGGCAGGGGCGTAGCAGTAGGAGAGATCTGGAAAGGGCGTATTACTCGCGCACGGGAGAGGATCTGGCAGGAGCGGTGGGAGGAGAGGACCTGGACTGAGGGGAAATATCAATGAAGTGGAAGTTACTTATCGTATCTTCTCTTTTCTCTCCACTCGCATAGGAAGTGGGGGAATTGGTTATTAGAGGCGCATCCCTAATTCGTTGGAAGATATGCGTAGCTACAGGTGGGGTCGTGTTGTAGTGCATGAGACTAAGATACTAATTAATGAAGAGATTGGGCAGAAGTATTGCTAGTACAAGCCTATATTCCTACATTCTGAGCATACTGGGGGAAGGCAAAGTAGCAAAGTACACATAAGTGATCTTTTTACAGAAATGTAAGAACACATGACAAACAACTGGAGCAACTTGCACTGGGTACGAAGCCAACAACAGAGCAAGCATTCAGTCGAGGAATTCATAGAAATTAAGTAACGGTAAAATTCATCTACGGTTGCGACTTACCATTGCTTTGTAAAATCTAGAATTCAGTGTTGCAACTTGTAAGAGTGAAGTTGAAGAAATCACATTTGACTTTGCTCCTAGATTCCTACTAGGACTAGAGCTCTGTAGAGTAGTTTGCAAATTTGGATTACTATTTTCTTTGTCATTCCTCTTCTTAAGCACCTGCAAATAGAGGTTCACTTTCAGCAATGCAAGTAAGAAAAATAAATTTACAAGGCGGGAAGCATATAAATGTAATCACCTATTGGTTTCCCATTTTTTGGCTTAATTTAGCCATCAGTTGGCTGAACTTTGCCATCATGTTTTTTTTTAAATTCCATTCTTGATCTTCGCTTCTCTTCCAACATTCTTTCCCTTTCAACATGCTTTTCTTGTAACCTCTCCTCAAGTTGTTCTCTCCCAGCACGCTCCAAGTTAATCCTCTCCTGCATGTTTGCACGATCAAGCAACGCTCAGGCAGGCTGCCTCAAATTAGAAAACAACACTACTGTTATTTATGATCGAAAGTCAACCGAAGGATATTATCGATTACTGTAATTTATGCAATAACTTGAGTGGCACCAGAATATGCAAAGAAACCAAATGAAGGAAAGATTTTATCGGTATAGCTATTGAACATGCATGGCTTGGCAGAAAAATCTAAAAGTAACTGTGGATGCTTATAAAAACATACAAGCCAGGACATGATATTCAACAGAATGAGCCCTGCTTAGAGAAATATGAGCTGAATCCACAAAAAACAAAAGAAAGAACTGACACCATTTTATTTGTAAAAGGTGCTTGTGACAAAAAGCTCAATGCAAGTTCATTGAAAAGTAATGCCAGATGACCCTACAAGCATCCGAGTACTGGACAATCAACACAGGCACCAGCTACTCGGTCACAGATGATTTCCATGACTAGCACCTAATAGAATAAGTACTTCAGGTGTACTGTGTATTATGCGTGAGGGCATGTAACTCAGGATCGCCAAAACATATGTCATGCGCAAATTATATCTACCTAAATGAGCTGGAACAAGTAGCAACCTAAATGAAAAAGTATACAATCTGAGAGCTAACGAGTGATACCACTAATCAACTAGCGCCAGGGATACAGAGTCACGGTAGTAATAATATTAATAAGATCTCAGCAATAAAGCACCAGGTATTGTTCATATCAAAATCAAAAGCAGAGCCACGAGATAGATCGCGGGATCGGTGAGGTATTGGCAGGCCTGGTCTTGGTCGCGGCCGCCTCGGATTTGCTCGCCGTGGCCGACGCCGTGGACGGCATGGACGATAGCAAGTCGAACGTGGATTGTAAAGGGGCCATTCGGCTGGGGATTTAGTTCTAGGAGGAGATTGCAAAGGAGGCGATGATTGGCATTTGGGAGCTGCACAATCGGAGGAGATTGGGAGAAAGGAATAACCTGATACAGTGGTGTGGTTCGTTGGGTCGACGCCGTCATGACGCCGTGAGCACCGCTCAACAGGAGAACGTCTGCTCAGATCCGATCTGTATAGCCGTGATTTTGTTTAGAGATGTAACCGGGAAGGACATAATATATAATGGTCTTTTAGCGGGAAGGTTTAATAGAGGCTAAATTTCGGAGGGAGGTTAATTTTGGTGCAAACAAAAAAAATTCGGACATTAAGGCGTTTAGCTGGGAGGTTAAAAAAATTGGCGCAAAATACAATAGGTGGTGGGGAAGTAAATTTTTTTTGGAGGAAATGGTTCGAATAATGAATTGTATTGTAAAAATAATATTCAATCCAATATGAAATATATATGCTCCTAAAAATAATGTACCTAAAATTTGTTTGGAAAATGTTATTTCGTGGTGAAAAAACTACCGGATCACTAATAGGTGCGGTCCAGCAGTTTGCCGAGAGCATATGGGAGGAGCTCGGCATATCACTAATAGGTGGGGTCCAACAGTTTTCCGTGTGCTCAGTAGAACTCACGGGATATCACTGACATGTGGGCCCATGTGTCAGAACACTGTTAACGTGTTGGCGCCATCTTCTCGCTTTATTTTGACGTGTACTGTGGCATGGCTCTCGGCAAATATGTTGCCGTGAGCCCGATGAAGTGATCTCAGTGAATGCCTGATTTACTGGTTGTTGTTTGCCGTTAGCGTTTACCGTGAGTAAACACCCGGCAACAGATTTGCCGTGTGGATTGGGCACAGAGGAAAATCTGGATTTCCTGGATGAGAAATAGACATAAGGAAGGAAATGTTGATTGTGTGGTGATATATCCATGTACAAGATGTTTACTGGAATAACGATATGAGTTTTGATCTAAATATTTGTTTGCACTATCGGCCTATGTTCAGAGTATGCATTGAATAACAGGTTAACAGACTTGTTTCGAACCTATATACGAACCGGTACGTGTGAGAGACAACCCAGGAGGCAGCGGAAAAAGACACAAAACCCATCTAGGAGGCAGAAAACAGTCGCTTTTACGACAAATACGTATTTTGTTGCAATAGGAGACTAATATTTTTGCAACAATATGAATGCCTAACGCAACAAGGGGAAAATGTTGCAATATTCTTCCGTATATTTCCACAAAATTTGTTTTCGTGGTGTTATCTAGTCTCTATTGCAACAAGATGACGAGGTCCTGCAACAACGCGTTATCGTGGCAATAGCGCCACCTTATGGCAACGACATCGCAGTTTGTTGCAATAAGAGCCCTCTATTGCAACAAAACGACTAATTACCGCAACAAAACTCAATTGTGGCAATATGCGGAGGCTATTGCCACAAACGAAATATGCGTGGTCATATTTTGGTCTATTGCAACAAAACAGAGCTGTAGCAATAAATATTGTGGCAATAGACCGGAATTCCTGTAGTGCAACCGTTGGTTGAGGTTCGCATCCAACTATTGTGTTGCCTCCTTGAGAGGTAGATACGGAGAAAACCCTAGGCACTTTTCGTGGCGAAGATTGAGAACAAGAGAGCAAGCCAGAACGTGGCTGCTACTGTGAGAGGGTGAGAGAACGCCCTAAAACACCACATCCAAGTGATAAGAGAGGAAGAAGAAGGGGAGGTGATTTCTGTCCAAATTTCTAAGATATGACCGGTCTGTCTTCTAGCTGGTTTTTGGAGGATCAAACATCTTTTCATCTGCTCCAAACTCGGTGAGTTTGTCAATTATTTTGAGTGATTCGATCTGGTTAGCTGGTTTGAGGTTTGAGATTTGTGTCAGTGGAGAATCAGATTTGAAAGGAGTTAAATCACTCAGTATTGTTGTAGTTTCAACTGAAAACAGTTTTAGAAGACGAATAGTTTGGGCAGGCAAACGGTGTCTGATTGAGCTGATTTTTGTCAGTATGTTGGGAATTAATATGTATGCTTAATTGTCTACCAATTTTTGTGTTGATTTCATCTGCGGTTTAAGAGCAGTTTGCTAATTACCAAAAAGGACAGAATCTCTGATAATTCTACATTCTTGTATCTTGCCTCTTGTGGTTGCTGTTTTTGTTGCTGGAGGGTAACGATGTGAAGTGTGTTATAATCTCTAGATGTTCTATAGAAGATTGTTGCCCATCGTGAAGTTTGCGTGGACCGGTTGGTCCACACCCGTGGTTTTGGTTTTTTCCCTCCTCGCGTTGAGTAGGTTTTCCACGTAAATTCTTGTGTCACTTGTGCGTATGATTGTATTTGTTTTTCTATTGCATATCTATTGGATGAAGCTATCTTCGGAGTTTATCTATTTCACACATGTTATAGTGGGGCTGTGAGATTGTCTTTGTGCCCTACTGCCCCGACACATCAAACCTCCCTATGGTGAGCAGGAGGCACATATCCAATCAAACAGACCCTCACACCGCATGCGCAAACTTTGGAAGAGGCCTCCACCATCTTTATGCAAACGTTGTTACACCTACAAGCTCGACGATGTGGGTGTGATTTCATGGTGTTCTTGTGCCTTGAACTCACACCAACGCTGCACTAGCGAGATCTGGAGGCATCACTAAACCTCTCTATGGCAACTTGGAAGCACAAATCTAGTCCAACGGATCCTCACAGTGCATGTGCGAACTTTGGAAGCAACCTCCACCATCTTCCGTCATCCCATCTTCAGGATAGTATTAATGTCATCGGGAAAAGCGATTGCAAACGTCTGATGGATCATTCTACGGGTGAGACTCAGCGGCCGTGAAAGGGAGAGGCGGGGACACAAACTGGAGCATGGAAGGAAGACGAGCGAGGGCGACATGTCATCCGAGGAGAGAAGAACGATAGCCCCCTAAGTGCAGTCACGACATAGTCGATGGACTCGAGTGCAAGGGCGGTGTGTAATGGAGGCCATATCAGGCCTTGGCCCAGCCTTCTCTTTCACTTTTCTTACGGATTTAATTTGGTACAAATTTAGCCCATTATTATAAATTGGCACAGTCTTTAAATGTGTTGGCACATCCTTCATAGTTCGTATCGTCTCACGCCCCGCCACTACTTGATTTTTTTTTTAGATATGGGAGCATCGTCCCAGCCTCTGCATCAATAGATGCACACGGCTTTTTCTTATTAAACGCAAGTACGAAGTTACAGAGTATCCATTATTACAATCAAGGGAAAGCTAAGGTCGACACATGAATCAACCATAAGAAAATGCAACATGTAGAGAAGCTATCCATTTGCTATTCTATTACCATGTCGCCATCCAGTAGCCTGGAAAAAGAAGTCCTGAGCAACCATTAGCATCCGGTTGCATCCAGTAACCATATCCTGCCGTAGGTCCAGCGGGAGAAGCAAAACCCATTGTTGGATCCATTGAGCAGCTCGTCGGATAACCTGCAAAAAATTAGTCCCAGTATGTTTATTAAAAATGATATCATTCCTAGTCCTCCAAATGGACCAACATAACGCTGAAACTCCAATTCGAATCATCTGTTTATCTTTCTTGTTTACACCATTCAGCCATCTACCAAACATATTAGTAACATTTGCTGGTGGGGGATGTTATAAGAGAAAAACAACATTTGCCAAATAATTTTTGCGAACGGACAATGAACGAACAAATGATTAACGGTTTCAGTAGAATCACAAAAACAACACTTTTGACATCCATTCCACTTCCGTTTGGCTAAGTTATCCTTAGTAAGAAGCACTTTATTACTAAGGAACCACATAAAAATCTTGATTTTCAAAGGAATCTTTAGTTTCCACAAATATTTGCGAAGAAAAATAGTATGTCCATTCATCAAATCAAGGTACATAGACTTCACTGAAAATAAACCAGACTCTGTGAGTTTCCAAACAAACACATCAGGTTGATCATTCAAGGTCACTGTCATTAGTTGTTGACAAAGGTTGGGCCATTGTAACCATTTGTTGTCATTCAAACCTCTTCTAAATGAAATATTCAAAGGTGTAGTCTTGTTGACAAAGGTGTAGTCGCCACTACTTGATTGATGAAGAGATACTGCTCTGAGCAAACTTATGATATACCAGATCCTCCTAACAAACTTTGGGCTCGAAGCTGAAAAAAGAACACATCAACTGCCCAGTCCACATCCATACATCACATGGCCAACTAAGCTACTAGCTAGCTAGCATATAGTCATAGCATAGATAGCACACCCACGCGTTCCATGAGAAGATAGACACGATCGGCACCTCCAGTGATTTAGCGCATGAAGGTCGATTTATTTCATTCACCAGAACAAGCAGACAAGAGCAGATCTACACACATATCCTAGACCAGCTAGCCAATCGAAGTACTAGCTATGATCGACGTGTTCGGCTCCTGATCACTACTCGATCGATCGATCACCTTAATTAATTGGCTCTCCAGCGTTTATGTCAGTGACTGAAGGCGGAGTAGATACACGTACGCACCAGCTTAAGATTCCTACCGGCTAGGCCAACCTGCAGAACATGCGCATATGCATGGTAACTATGCCCAGCTATATATATATATATGTACAATACGTACGTAGACGTAGGCATCGAGATGCATGTGGACTGTAAACTATCCATTGATCCCTGCTTCGCTAGCTAGCTAGATTCTCGTGGTATCCACCCATCCATCCATTCGTGAAACTGTATTAAGGTTGCACTTGGCATCCTCATACGCTGCTAGATATGGGGCGGAGCGGTGGTGGCGTGGATCAGTCTTCGTGCAGGGTTCTGCCCGTCATCGACGAGGGGCCGGAATCAGAGCCGGAGGCCGGACCGGGATCAGACCCCGAGGTGATGAAGGCGGCGCATGCGGGGACTACCGTGACCGAGCGGAGGAAGGCGATCGTTGCGCGGATGAGGGGGCTGCTCAGGCGAGCCGTCGCGCGGTCATCGCCGTCGGTGACGCCTCATCAGTCCAAGCAGCTGCGCGCGTCGACGGTGGCGGCCACCGCCAGGAAATGGAAGGTAACACAATCGATCAACTGAGTGACATTGGTTTCTCAAATTAATCCTGGACTGCTGCTAGTTGACTGAATGTTAACTTCGTTACAGAGAGCGGTGAGCTTCAGGACCAGGGACCAGCGGCGGCCGGCGGCCGACGGTATGAGCACGATGGCGGCCTCGTCCGTGTGCAGCAGCCGGAACAGCTTAAGCAGCCGGGACGCCACCGTCTTCCCTTCTCCGTCGCCTGCGCGGACGATGGCCAGCACGATGAAGAACCACCAGCAGCAGCACCATGCTCACTGGATCACCACGGATTCCGACTGTAAGCTTGCTCAACATTGCATCTTGAAAGTTTTCCCCTGAGAATCTGCGTCCGGTTGATCTTTGCTAGCTGATTATCTTGGACGAAATTGCAGTCGTCGTGCTGGAGCTCTAGACGACCATGATGATCGAGCAAACTAACCTACTTACTACATGCGCGTGAATTCCTTGGAGGCCGGCCACCTAGCAAAGTCGGGCCATCTTGATCAAACAAGTTCCTGGGCTGACACAAATGAAACTCAGCTATTCGAAATGATGGGTCAGTATCGGCCGGTCCTGGATTATGGAGTATGTGTGTAGCATTTGAAATTTGGAGCTCAAAGAGCTCTAGGATGACAAGACATTATTTCTAAATGACCAGCTTGCCATAAACAACGTAATATAACATGATTTTATTACCTATGTACTTACATGGGATACTGTTGAATGATAGAGAGGGAAAGAGATTGGCGTAATATGTTGGATGTTGTATTGAGCCTCTCGGACGGAGACCGCCTTTTGTGAACATGGGGGCATGTGAACCCACTTTTTGAAAAGTTCCGTTTGTGATGTCAAAACATGTTTCAAAAATCGAAACACAAAATAATTTCCCAGATGATCTCAAATATGTGCCCTGGGCATGAGTTTCGTGACGAAAAAACATTTTATTTTGTCTCGGCAAAAAAGTGAAATTTTGCAGGGCTATATAGCAGTATATATGTGACGTATTTTGTCTTTTTTAGATTCTGAAATAAAAAAGTGGTTTCTCCGCGAAAACTTTCTACGCACACATAAAACATGCGTACGTACCCGGAACTTTTTATTTCAGAATTTTTTCACATTTCGAAAATGCATTTCCAACTAGGGTTCACATGCACCCAGGTTCAAACCGGACTTTTCCCTCTCGGACGAGTATATATAGTGGTACAGATTTGGAGGCTAAGATAGCTCTCCTAGAGATATGGTAGGTAGAGATTACAAATCCTAGACTACCTAATATACCTATACCAAATATATCTGTAACACTCCCCCGCAGTCGTAGCGGTAGTGACGTGAACAACAGTAACGTCGCGAACGGTCAGACTGGAAAGAGAAGCCGGATGTAGGAACCAACGGACTGACACTCCCCCGCAGTCGTAGCGGGAGCATCGTGGACGATGTCGCGTCACGGATGCTTGGACTGTAGAGGAAGCCGAGGTGCTCGTGCGAGGTGGTAGCCCTTGTGCCGATGTCGAGGTAGCCAAGAGCGTGGGTGCTACAACCTTGGTCGGGGTAGCCGCGCGAGGGGATGTCGTGGTTGATGTCGTGGCCGGGTGCCGGTGTCGATGTAGTCGCAGGCGAGGTGGTGTGCGAGGAGAGTGACGGAGACGCGCCAAGGCAGTCGTGGAGATGGTCGATGCCGAAGTCGATGCAGTCTGAGCCGTCGAGGACGAGGTGCTGCCCTAGTTTTGCCAGAACTAGGCGCACGTCGGGGACGAAGGCATACTCCGGTTTTGCCAGAACCGAGTACGCAATGATGAAATTGATGAAGGCGAGGCGCCGATCCGAGCTTGCCAGGCCCGGGGACACGTCGGGGACGAAGGCACGTACCGGTGTTGCCAGTACCGGGCGTGCAGGAGCAGGGAACAGTACAAAGTGCGCGCCATGTCGGAGTAGACTAGCAGAGGAGGTATCGACGACGGGTGCCGGAGTAGAGGAGCAGGTGGTGCAGTCGGGGAAGAGGCGAGTCTCGACGACGGGTGCCGGAGTAGAGGAGTAGGTGGCGTAGTCGGGGAAGAGGCGAGGACGCTGGGGGGAAACGCTGTAGTGTACGAAGACGTTGAAGGCGGCTAACCCAACGGTGACCTGGGGTGGTCATGCTGGACGCCTAGACGGGTGTTGCGGTGGTCGGCGAGCCCAGCGCGACCTGGAGTGGTTGGCGAGCCCAGTGGCGACATGGGGTGGAGGCGCGGCGGCGGTACACGAAGTAGGCGAGGAAGACCCGGCGGCGTGAAGAAGACCATGCGCGGACGGAGGCGACCCGCGCCGAAGGGGCGGCGCTGTGGTGGCCTCGGACGTCGGCGCGCAGTGGACGGCGAAGTAGACTGCGGGCGGCGACGTCTCGACCCGAGGGGCCGGCGTAGCTGTAGGGCGCGAGTCGGTGTAGCGGCGGGAGACCACCAGCGACGTACACGCCTCGGAAGACGCGTCGAAGGCTGGTAGCGTGGACCAAAGGCGGCGGCGCTGCGGCCCGAAGGGGCGACGCAGCGGCAACCCGATACTCGATCGGTGGTAGGCGCGTGCTCGGGGACGTGCTTGGCGAAGACGTGCACGGGGTCGGTTGATCAGACCGACTGCGGCGCTACACTTGCCATGGCGTGGACTACGCGCCGCAGATCGGAGTCGTTGACAACGTTGTGGGTGATGTCCTGGTCTCGGAGTAGGTCTCGGAGTGCCCATCTATCGGTTTACTATTCCAGGTACACGAATTGTCACCCCGCAATGCCCTTGCCGAGAATTTCTTATGATTGTCTCCTAATAAAAAATGTGAATATGATTCGCTGGATTAACTCATAAAGTCTATGTACCAGGTGCCCCTAGCCTTATAAGTTATAACTAGCCTTTTTCTTAAGTGAAAGTTGTAACCATCCCGGTTGGGCAAGTGACTCGAGAAGATGAACATTTGTTTACTGATATTGATGGGACAACGACTCATGAGCTTATCATAGATCGTTGTGCGGGCTAGATGCAATCACATCGAAAGGGAGACACGCCGGATAGAGATAAGAAGAAATGTTTTCAGTAAAGTAGATGGATTAGAGGCCTTCAAGAGAAGTGCAAGAGGACACGTTTGTTTTAAGGTTGTATTTCATAATTCTTGTTGTGATTTTAGTTCAAATTTGAACAAATACAAGGACAAGAATTTTAGAACGGAGGGAGTATTTGGCATTGTGGTGGATTATCATAATCCCACTTGCTCTGGACGGTTTTGCCTATTTCTCTCCCGTTTGACATTTTTTCTATTTTTGTCTAACTCTTTACCAAAAAACAAAATGCAATCTAACTTTATTAGAAGCACGGCCAAGATAGAGTCAATCAACTTGAAAGATGAACACATAATGTTCCGGGCAAACTTATGAGATATACTAGATAGATACTCCCAACAAACTTTGGGCTTGAAGCCGAAAAAAGAACACATCAATTGCCCAGTCCGCATCCATATATCACATGGCCAACTAATGTATAGCATAGATCCTCCCACGGGTTCCATGCAAACGAGGCAACTAGCTACCTGTCCTTAATCTTGTGAGACAGTGACCTAGCAGCTCCAAACGAATCGATCGGCCGAATCCATTTACAAACTGGCTCGATCCTCTTGATTTCGTTCACCAGAGCAACCAGACAAGAGCAGATCTACGAAAGATCTAGATGTACCGGCCGTATGTAACTATGTATAGCAAGGTGCCGACGTGTTCGGTTCCTGGTCGCCAGGATGCGTTTTCTCCAGCGTTTATGTACGCCAGTGAGTGACAGTGGGTGCATCATGCTTGGGAAGATACGTACACCAACTTAGGATTCCTGGCTGTTGCAGACCGGAACATGCATGGTGCTATATATGCATGTGGAGTGGGTGTAAAATATTACAGGCCAGCCTCCGCGCTAGCTGTAGAATCTGACGCTTGTTAACTCTTGGTTGTGCAGTTCATACTCCATATCGCGGCATAAATTTTGCTCGCATTGCTCTTTTGAGTTCTGACCAATCAATTGGCAAATCGGCATGGGACGCACCGGCGGCGTGGAGCAGTCTGCGTGCAGGATCATGCCCATCATCGACGAGGTATCGGAGTCGGAGTCGGACATAGTGCTGGAGACAACGACGACGATGAAGGGGGCCGCTACGGGAGCCATCGCTGAGCGGGGGAAGGCGGTCGTGGCCAGGATGAGGGAGTTACTCCGGCGAGCGGTCGCGCAGTCGTCGTCGCCGGCAGCCGCGGCACCTCAGTCCAAACTGGCGGCTACCGCTAGGAAATGGAAGGTAATCAATCAGCTGACGACTAGGTGTCTGAAACTAATCCTGAATTCCTGATTTGCTACCGTCTTACTGAATGTTATATGCATGCTCTGCCAATGTACCACAGAGGGCGGTGAGCTTCAGGAGCAGGGATCATCAGCGGGGGCGGCGAGCGGAGGGCGACAGAATGAGCTCCGCCTCCGCGGCGTCGTCGGTGTCCAGCGGCAGGAACAGCCTCGACAGCCGGGACGCCACCTTCTTCCCTTCGCCGTCCCGGACCCCGCACTCTCCGGCGACGACGCAGCAGCAGCACCATGCTCAATGGATCACCACGGATTCCGACTGTAAGCTCGCAGAATCTTCGAAGGTTTGACCTGTAACTCTGCATCCGATCGACCTGTCATGATTTTTAGTTTTGTACTCAGTCATCGTGCTGGAGCTCTAGACGACGCAGAGGAGGAGGAGGAGGAGGACGGCGGTCAGCCCGTGATCACTGGCTTAGGCTAGTAAAATTTGCCCGGCTTGAGCAAACAAGTTTGTGGGCGGACAGTAACGTGCTGTAGAGGTCAAATGAGCTCTGCTATCCAGAAATGCTAGGACAGTAATAGAATCGGCCCGGCCTGCCCTATATGTGTGTTGTAATTTGTAAAGCCCTATTTTCTGTTTTAGGTCATTGCGCCCAAAGAGCTCTGGGAAGACAGGACATATTGCTTTCTAAGGGAACAATAATTGATCAACTTGCCATAATAAATTCAATGTATCATGATAGGCATCATAATCAAAGGTATTCCAAGTAAACCAATAAGCGGGCACGATGAACTCTTCAACACAGTGGCGGAGACCTTGAAGGAGGTGTGTGGTACTTGGACGAGTTGCACAAGAGGAGTTGTTCGCAGGATCGACTAAACTGCCCGACGTGCTTCCTCGAGTACAGCAACTGCGCATCAAGTGGTAGTCTGATGATCTATGACTACAACAATCCTAGTTTACACGGTAGAAATTTTCTTTTGCGTTAGTTTAGCCTACACTTATCCCTTCATCTAGCCCATTCAGAACCCAAGCTTCCTATCAAATCAATCACAATCTCCTTGTCGATGAGAATATTGGAGTCAAGCCAAGGCAATCCATGATGAGCTTTCAAGCCTCCCTTTAGACGCAAGGGATACAGAGTCGCTCAATCGGCGCCTCAAAACCTTCGGAGGTGAGGTGGTGGAGATGCTCTAGACTACGAACAGCTCGTGCTGCGACGTGAACTCGTGGCTGCGGGACATGGGCACCTTCCAAACAGTATATAGTAAAAGGTCAAGCTCTGCCACAATTGCATGCCAGCAGCCTCCGACAACCATGAATCTATGACGATGACTTGCTCGCCACTTGGTAAGTATGTGTCCAAGCTTCAGAACATCATCCATGTCTTCCCATGGGTCCATGAAAGGAGGACAAAAGGTCTGCACGGCTCCAAACGGTTCATTGACAAGAATGGAGAAGCCCGGGGCTACACAAGGATTGAAGCACCAAAGACGTTCTAGTTGTACCCCATGCGTGCTTCTTGTCTGTTCTTAATTGATGATAATCAGGGTTACAATGTCGTCGTGATGGCTATGGTGTTCTCACTCTAGATCGTACCTTGTCCTCCCCGGCAAGCCCTCCTGGACCTTATAAAGGAGGGTAGATCCCATGAATTTTGGTCGGTTACATGTTAGTGTTCCCTTGGATGGGCTAGTTCTTGTGCCGCGTGTCACGTTCTTGGGCTTTGGCTGCCAGCGTCTCTTTAAGATTTGCAATCTTTATGTTGGCCTCTAGTTGGACCACACTAGGTATGAGTAGGACACCTGAAGAATCATGCCCACGTCAACGTTTTTCAGAAAAGAAAAGAAAAAACATGTTTCTTTTCCCTCTCCTGCTGGAGATAATAGGGAAATGGGCCTAAATATAAGAAACTGAGTCAAACAAATGGAATTTAGCCCGACCTAATGGTAGGCGGTGTCAAGGCCATCCAGCGACATAGAAACAATGAAGTCGCCGATGTTAGTGGCATCCATCTAATTTCCCGATTTGCAGTGACACTGGTCCGAATTTACATGAAGACTAGTGGCACAGACATTAAAAAAACACATTGTTAAAAGGCCAAGTGACACCATCAGAAACTGAGGTCAACTCCAGGCCGTAGGACGATTGATAATGTCGTCCAACTGAACCGTAAGATCAGAATGTAATATTATTGTTTCAAAAAGGAGAGAGTGAAATCATCAGCCACCGTTTGTCCAACTGTGCACTCCTGAGATTGGCATATGCTAAAAGGAACAGGGTGACTAAGCACAAGGGGGTATTATTCAGGAAAGAGCAAGCCTACCACCATATAAGAAAGGGAGTGTCTAATCCAAGCATCAAGTTGGCGTCCAGGAAGTCCCAATCAGAACTTTTTAAAGCGGGGATAGTTAGACACCTCCAAAGATATCTCAAAGGAAGAATCCCAACTTTGCATTTAAGCATACTGGAACAGAACTAGAAAATATTTTAGAACATGAATTCAGATTTTTATTAGCACCGCTGATTGAAGGGCGCCAATCGGAGCTGGGACACTGAGTGCATAAGGCATGCACCTGGTCATGTACCTTGCCTATGGCACCTTGTTGTGTACCTGGCCACGGCCGGTGACGCTTCGCCCTCACTCACGTCCTCATCAACGCTCACTACTCGGCAGGGAATCAATCATGAGCATCCGATTGAGATCCCTCCCAGCCGGAATCTACATCTCCACACCACCACTAGCATATACTCCATGTAAGCCAAACAAGGCTCAAAGCATATACTCCCACCCGGCAGCTAAACTAGCCTTGTCTGTCCACGAGGAAAATGCTCAAAGCAACCAAACATGGAGATTTGGATTGTATATGATACGTCTTTCTCCAGAAGCTGTGCAACTGTGGTTATATGATATATTTCCAAATCTTGGGGTTTTATGTTTGTACCCAAAGCTAGGTTAAGGTTCCTTGATATCTACAAGCATCCATTCTGGATGTTGTAATTTTGTTGTATTGGAGAAGTGATGGAATATTTCGTTGAAAGCCTTTAAAATATTGTTGGAAGTTTGTGATTATTATTTTGACACAATCCTACAATATTGTTGAAAGTTACGAAAATTCTCTAACTAAAAGCTTTACCCTTCTTCAAGGAACCGGTAGATGTTATTTCATTCGAATAGATAGAAAATAAAATACATTTACAAGAGCAGAAAATAACAGAATAAGGGGCAGAGAAAAAGTGATTATAATTAACCAAAAGTTTGGGAACAAAGCTTAGGGCCTCTTTGAATTTTTGGAATTTAATAGAAATTTTGGAGGATTTTAAACCATAGGAGTTTTTCATATGAAGTGACGGAATCTTTAGTTGAAAGCCTTCGAAATCTAGTTGGAAGTTTTTGATTAATATTTTGATACAATCCTACATTATTTTTCAAAGTTCCTAAAAAATTCTCTAACGAAAACTTCACCCTTCTTCAAGGAACCGGTAGATGTTATTTTATTTGAATAGATAGAAAATAAAATACATTTACAAGAGCACAAAACAATAGAATAAGGGTCATAGCTAGAGCGGTTCTAACCACAAGTATGGGAACAAAGCTTAGGCCCTCTTTGAATTTGAGGAATTGAATAGAAATTTGGGAGGTTTTTAAACCATACAGGTTTTTCATATGAAAGGCCATTTGATCAAAGGATTGAGGCATAAAATTTCAGTGGAATTCTTTCAAATGCCTTCCCTTCCATAGCAATCTTAACATGAGCTCAAACCTCATCTTATTTTTCCTTTAAAAGTCCAATGCACTTACACTCCAATACCTCCGCTCCGATGAATAAGGTTTATATGTTTTTGAAAAGCCAAATTATGTAAGTTTTAACCAAGTTTTTAGAACAAATTAAAATGTACAATACAAAATCGATACCGTTAGATACATCATGAAATATATTTTCATATGATATGTATATAATATTGTAGTCGTTAATAGTTTGTATTCTAAATGTCTGGTCAAAATTTACTTGGCTTGACTTTGAAAGTTTATATAATCCTTATTCATTGGAAGGGAGTGACTATCTGTCTCTACTCTCTCTTTTCTTATTCATACAAAGGTACATATCACTACCAAACATAACGTGCTAAGATACAACATATTGTGAAAGGCCTTAGCTCCAATTATAGCATCCATCACCTAGCAGCAACTCCAATCACAGTCCAGCTCCAATGGGAGCATCAGTAAGAGCGATAGCATTGCCAGCCAACCAGACCAGATCGGCATCACAGGAAGCTGCAGCTCTACACCTCCAGCATATACCCCCGATGTCTTCTAGGCATAGCACTATGCACCAACAACTATATATTCTAGCTAACCCCCTTGCTCCTCCTCCACTTCAACGGTCGATTGAAGGAGCAGAGCTCCATTGCTCGTCGGACATGGAGCTGCTGTGCAACGCCCCGGCACACGCCACCGTCCCAGACAGGTACGTCTTCCCGCCGGAGAAACGCGCCGCCCTGCAGCTCGACAATGATCTCACCCCCGATGACATCACGCTCCCTATCATCGACCTCCACCATGGTGCCCTCTCCGACGACCGGCGCAACCAGGTTGCCGCCGAGATCATCGCGGCAGGCAAGGAGTTCGGCTTCTTCCAGGTGGTGAACCACGGCGTGGAGGAGGACGCCGTCCAGGCGTTCCGGGACGCGGCCGCGGGGTTCTTCGCGCTGCCGGCGAAGGAGAAGCTTCCCTACTGCTCCTACGACATGAGCAAGCGATTCCGGCTCGCCACCAGCACCTCCTACGACCGCGGCGAGACCCGCTACTGGCGCGACTACGTCAAGTTCCGCTGCTACCCGGCCTCTGACGACAACGTGCGCTGCTGGCCGTCCAAGCCGGCGAGCTTCGCGCCCCGCCTCGTCGAGTACTGCGAGGCGGTGCATGTGCTGGCGCAGACGCTCCTCGGGCTCATCGCAGAGGGGCTCGGCCTCGACGCGCGCTTCTTCGCGGGCGACCTCAGCGGCGGCGACACCCACATGAGCGTCAACTACTACCCGCCATGCCCGGACCCGAGCGTCACCATGGGCCTGCTCGCGCACTGCGACCGCCACCTCCTCACCTTGCTCTCCCAGGCTGACGTCGCGGGCCTCCAGGCCAGGCACGGCGGGAGGTGGCTCCTCGTCCGCCCCATCCAGGGCTCCTTCGTCGTCAACTTCGGCCACCAGATGGAGATCGTCACCAATGGGGTGCTCGCCAGCGTCGAGCACCGTGCCGTCACAAACTCCACCGCAGCGAGGATGTCGGTGGCCACCCACGTGCACCCCACGGACGGGTGCGTCATCAGGCCGGCACCGGAGCTAGTGGATGAGGCGGAAAACCCAGCAAAGTACAGGGAGTTTCTGTTCAGCGAGTTCATGGAGGCCTATGACGCCGCCGACGCCAGCAGGGACGACGTGCTCAACTCCTTCAAGATCCGCCGCGGCTAGCTCAACGACAAGCAACGAACTCTGTAATTCCGGCTGTTGCTGGTGCTGATATAGCAGCAGAGGGTACGAGATAAACAGACGAGGAGAATAAAAATGATTGCTTGATGTGTGTGTGTTCTATATCTCTGAATTTGGGTCGTCAGTCATATGGGTCTTGCAACTTCATACACCTGTACCTCCTTTGTTATTTAATAGAAACAACATCGCATTTATCAAGGAAAAATTTAACTGACAGCATAGAAATATATGGACTTTTCTCGTTGCAAACTTTGAAGTGTACACACTGTATAAATCCTAAAATGGTAAAGCATAGAGATAAGAAGAGTGCATGGAGCTGACAGTATAAGACAAGCAACAGTTTCGACCACTTTCAGGAGTATTACCCGTGGTGCATTTGTAGTTGCAGCAAATATTCCCGACAAAAACTCCATATTGCCCCGATTCAAATTACTCCTCCCCTGTCAGAACAAAACCAATGACAATAATGCCCAGAACTTTTCTGATGAAGTCTGATGGTCACCACTGTTTTTTTTACGAAAATGCAGTCGAGCCTGCTTTTCATTGGAGTTCAATCTCTTGCGTAGTGTAAGCCTGGTACTCTTCAGTTTAATCTGTTGACAGCAAAGATCACATACACATAAATTTGGTGCAGAAGCTAGAGATAAAAACAGAACAACTAATAGATATTTCATTAAGTCAGCAAATATGGCACTAGCAAGATATTTCATGTAGCTATTAGAAGCAAACACATCTAAAACAAAATAAGAACCTATCATGCCCATCAAATAAAATTGCTTTAATACCGAAGACTGCTAATTACAGAAGATCAATAGGGCCAGCTTAAACAACATGAGCTGTCCTTCAATCCACCATAGTTCAGGTAAAAAAAATTCTGAAATGCATAACAGTTACTAGAACTACTCGAGGGGTGTCAAGTTAGTTGTAAAACCTGAAAACTGAAGATTTGACAAGGAAACAACCTTTATAAGGGTTCATTTGCACCTGCATGCTGTACTTGTGCCTGCGCTGGTTCCCTTCTCTGTGAATTCAAGATACTGATGATCTGTTTCTCGTATAAAGGAACTTTGTCCCTCATGGCAGGTTGGATATTACTCTTGCTAATTTGCAGAAATCATAATATACATTCCACCATTATTTTAAAGCTCTTCAATTTTGAGGTGGTTGTTGAGGTGGTATGATGCTATCAGCATGATGTACAGCTACAGACACCTTATTGAACAATCTACTGAGTTCTGCAACGTATTGGTTCTTCAAGCTCTTAATCTGTGTACAACAAAGACCACATACACATAAATTTGGTGCAGAAACTATAGAGGTAAAAACAGAACAGGTAATAGACCAGGGTTTGTCATTAAGTCAGCAAATATAAAACTGTCTATGAATTTTAGGAAGTTCCAAGAAAGGGAGTGCCAAAAAGGGTGGTATCAAATATCATGTCTTACTGTTTGATATATCTCCTCTTGCCAATCACCTACAGCTGTGTGACCTGTTTGAGCAGTATTGTTGAAAGATGCTGCATAAAAAGCAAGTTTGTCAAACTGTACCACATGAGCTGTCCTTCTATTGGACTGGTGTCAAGTTAGTCCTAATACTTGAAAACTGGTTCGTCGAGGAAGCAACCTTTATAAGATTCCATTTGCTAATACAAGCGCCCAGCTTACGTGGAAACCTCCATTACCTGGCTTGTACATGATTCTATTTTCTTTATTAGTGCATCTGTGGCGGACCCAGGAATTTGTCGAAGCCTGGGCGCAGCGCAAAACAACTAAAAAAATCGGTGACAAATATAAGAATTTGATGGCGCAAATCGTGTTTCCGCAATAGTTTTAATGAGGGAATACGGATATATACATTACACGTTCACAACACATTTCAAAGTCCACAAAACATTCAAATATTTGCAAGTTGACAACGTATTCAAATGCTCACATGCGCTAATATTAGATTATGATGCAAATTAGCAAGAAGCCCAAACGACTAATGAAACTTCAATGAAATTAGAAAAGCTGAGAAATTACCTGTGTGTCTTGTCCCCCTGGAAGTGGAGGCCGACGAGCCAGAATCGCCGAGGTCGACTCGCCGGCGCTTCCGGCCGGCAGATGCTGTTGGGCCAGGTTGCCGCTGCTGCCCATCATTCTCGCCGTCGCCCTTCCGGACCTGCGTCCTCCATGAGCTGCCGGCCTGCCGTTGTGCCGCTGCCGGACGGGAGGGTTGAAGGCTAGCTGGATTGGGGAATCGGGGATTCAGGGTTTGTTCCTGGAAGGAAGGAAGCGCAGGAGCAGTCAGCTCCCTCCCAGCGATCTATTCCAGATGCGTGCCAAGCCCACCAGGTTTGGACTGGTTTTTGTTAATCAGAAAAAAAAAAAAAACTAGACTGGTTTCTCAAAAGAAAAAAAGAAGAGGTAGGAGCCTGATGTGCCTTTGTCTCCATAGAAAGCATTTTCAGAGAGATCTTCCGCAAATAATCCGACTGAGTAATACAAAAGGAAACACTATAAAGTTTTATACCATGATATTATTCCTATGTTCACTAATATAAGAAGTTTTATACCATGGAGTATTAGTGAAGGGAGGGAGTAGTAAAGTACTAGTGGCATGCAACCAGCAGTTATGGTGTGATTAGCAGTTTAGAATGTGCTTCAGCTTTTAACATTTAAACCATTATCATACAAAAAAAAAAGGCCATGGAAGCATAGAAACACATGCCACAAATAAGCGATGAACAGAAAATCCAAATCTCACAAATAAGCGGAGGAAGCTTATCGCCCTCCGACCACTCCCCAATTCTCACACTCTAAAATCCAGTGAGGTGAATTTTATTAATTTCCTAAAAGCCACCAAATTGCACACATAATCTACACGTTTTCTGCGTCGGAATATTTTTAAGGCGATGTAAGTTACTGCGGACACACATTTATAACCAGCATATTTCGTAGAAGTTATTTTCTTTGACTGATGTTATGTTAGTTCACATTCTAATTCTTTTTTGAGAGGAACTCACATCCTAATTATAGGGTTGTAATTTAAAGAGAATTGCGACTCGAACTTGTGTCTGCTGAGCGCGCTGGCTTTGAGCGAGCGCGCAGCTTCATCACCTCCAATCTCATCCTCTACCGGACTCAACCTCGCCCCCAACCCCCATGTGGCTCGTCAAGGCTGCACCGGGGCATCCCGACTATGCGTCACGCCACGCTCCCGCTCTTGACCTCCTCACCGCCGTCGTCGCTGGCTATGGCCATGGCGGCGGCAGGGCCCGCCCCAAAGGTGGTGTGGTGGTGAGAGCTCCTGGGCGGAGGATCTCCTTTCCTTGGGGTGGGCACGTAGGGGCGGCAGCCCCTAATTCCCTCCCGACGGCAGGCGGCCCTGGTCATGGTGGTCTTTGCAGGTGGTTGGTGGCAGTGTCCTGGCCTTGTGGGCGGCATGGCGTGTGCGGCCGGTCGGTGGTAGTGGGTGAGGCTCAGGCTCCTTCAAAAGTACGGCGCGGTGGTCCAAGGCCAATGCAGAGTGCCCGGACATCTGGCGACTTCAGCTACCATGGTTGCTCGGTGTAGCACGGTGATGAGGGGTGCGGGCTTCCCCTATGACTCGTCCGACTTGGTATGGTGGGGGTGGCGGCTCTGGTGGTGCGGCTGTGGGTGGTTTTGAGGGGGCCACGAATCTGGTAGGGGTGCTCGTGTTTCTGCGGCCGCCGACTCTGCGTCTTGGATCCCCAGGTCGGAGTTCATCGAAGCCCCCTATCTCTGGCGCTTGGCGGCACCCGCGATGCTCTGCCTCGATGAGCTCGGCTAGCAGCTGTGGACTGTGGTACGGCTCGGCTTCAACCCTGCATGGTACGGGGGGTGGCAGCGGAGCTCACTGAGCTCTTCAGTCTGGTTTTGGAGGCGGTGGTGGCGCTGTTGCCGCACAAGAGGTGTGTGCCTGTGGGGTGAGCGCTGGCGCTTCGGCCTCCGTCTTGCTGTTCGGGCAAAAGCCAGAGCGTGCGGCGTCTGTGGATGTCGACGTCCTCCTTAGGGTCGGTCATGGAGCTGTCAGACCTTTGCTACCCTCGGGTTCACGGCTTTGGGTGAAAGCCTAGATCCCGCTTTGTGGGATTGGACGACGACGTTGTTCCATTGTCATTTACCCTTTCGAGGGCGTCGTCTTGATCCGATGATCCTCTTCACGCGCCCCGACCGGTTGGACACACACGACATCTAGGTTGGCAGTAGGTCAACCGGAGACGCGGGAGTTCCGTGTGGAGGCTTGTGAGGCAACGAACCATGGTGGTGACCAAGGTTTGGTAGCGGCAAGATCGTGTTAGTCGGCTCCGTTCTGGCGTGTCCGAGTGTCTTCGTGTTGGTCTCCTCTCGATAAGAAGTCGAATCTGCCTTTGGGCGATGTACGATGACCTTTGAGGTGCAGCCCGATGAAGCTCGTGTTCGACGCAGGTCCTGCCCATCTCCCCTCCGGGGCTTGTCTTAAGAATCAGAGCTGTCACGTTTGTATAGATTTTGTGGCCAATCAGAGTGGCTATGCGTGCCCTTGTGGCGTAGCGTGGGTGGTTATGGGTATGGCTCTGGCCTTGTTGTTGGATTTCGCTCGATTTTTTCTTCTAAAAAATGGACCAAAACTTTTGCCTCCACTTTAAAAAAAATTAGGGTGTGCGTTTGATCAATGAAAAAGGACCCACCTGGCAAAGTGGCAAGTTTCACGTGGCGTTTTTGTTTTCCAGAAAAAGTCGCCATTTGCGGAGGCGGCGGACGAGAGAAGTCGTCTCTCCGTCGCGTGAGTTTGGTCAAAATCCCATTTTTGCTTCTTCTTCGCCATCTCTCTAAAACAATCATCTTTCTTCTCCCCCAAACCTCAGGTGCGGCAAGAACGGCGCGCGCGGCGGCGTCGCCCTCCTCTCCTTCTCACTTCTCTCATCCAGATCCGCTGGTGGGGGAACAGGGGGCAGCCTGCTCCGGCTACGAAGGTCAAGAGGCCGGCGCGCCGCCCCTCCTCCGGCAGCGAGTTTCCCGGCCAGGACCCGCCGCTGAATCCACCTGCAGCCTCCCACCCCCTCCTCTCTGGTTCCCAGAGGATAGAGCCAACGGTGGGCGGCGCGGCAGATCGAGATGGGAAGGACAGAGGGCGGCGGCAGCTGCGATCCGCCTTCGCTAGCTCACCAAGAAGCTCGATTGGAAGGGAGCTCGCTCGGCATGCCATCAGAAGTCGTCAGCGTGACGACGGGGGTGCTGAACCCGCTCATCGGCAAGCTCACCAAGCTGCTCAGCAGCGACGAGTGCAAGAAACTCTCCTTGGTGAGGGAGCAGGCCTCGTTTCTCAAGGATGAGCTCAGCGCCATCAAACCTCTCCTTGACAAGATGGAGCTGACGGACAAGATCGACGCCTCGGCCAGAAACTGGAGGGACCGTGTCAGGGAGATGTCCTACAACATGGAGAACTGCGTTGACCACTTCATGCATAGCACTGACGGTGCCGCCGATGCAGAGACCGGCTTCGTCGAGAACATCTTGGAGCTGAAGGTTCTCTCGGCAGAGGCAAGCGCGAGGATGCGCGAGATGCACAACCTGCTTGATGATGATGGCATCAGCAATTCTAGTCATGCTCATGTGGTTGTGGTGGATTCCTCCCCAATCTCGGCGATCTACAACAAGGACCTCGTGGGACTCGATGGCCCGAGAGAAGAGCTTGTTGGTTGGTTGACGGACCCGCAACCAAAACTCAAGGTGGTTTCCATCGTGGGGTCCGCAGGTTCGGGCAAAACCACGCTTGCCATGCAGGTGTATGACGAGATTGAGGCTCAGTTTGATCGCACCACGTTTGTTTCCGCCTCTCGAAGACCTGATGTTGAAAGCCTTCTCGGTGGCCTACTTCTCAATCTTGGGACGTTAGAGTTTCCTCGTACTCTCGAGCTGCACGAAATCATCGACCGCCTAAGAGAAGACCTCAAAGATAAGAGGTACTATGTTTCCCTTCACTTCTGACTAATATGCTTGCATTGTTTAGTTCCGACTAGTTGTGTGATTTGCAAGAAGTTCATCATCCAATAGCTTTTGCATGGTTTTGTATGATTTTATAATAGTTATACTCACGAGTCATAATGAAAAGATATTTTACTAAATCTTGCGAGGCGCGCATTTTGGCTATGGAAAATTTGTCCTATCTTGTAAAGACTTACTATTATGATTGAAGTTATAGGATAAACATAAGCAGAGTGCTAATTCGGGCACATTTACTAGATCGACAAGAATCTAGTAAACAGTCTACGCCGTGTGTCTCAACTTTGCTTTTTCTTTTAGCGGAGACACGTTGAACAACATTTTTCTGTGATGTTGAGAATCGATCCGTATCAACTGCCTTTCTCCGTGTAGTTGAGTATTTCCGGGCGGCAAAAACTTTGCTAAGTTGAGTCGCGTTCTAACTGTGTTTTTGTATACCAGTTAAGATGTTACGAAACAACTACTGTGGAGTCTCTCCAAAACATAATACCTTCTTGATATACCTGATGTTTATACTTCAATACATTATAGTTTTGGTATATACAGAGTGAAAGGTTTACTATTTTCTGGCTCATAGTAAAATTAGTTATTCTGTGCACTAGCCACCTGACCAAACTATTTGGCGTAGTCATATGCGGCTGAAACATCCTTCATATGCACCTAAAGAAGATTATAGGGTGTTACGGTAATGTTCCCTTGACACTTTTGCTATGGTGACTTTCCTTTTGGTGCTTACTATAATTGAAGAACTTCAATAATGATGATGATGATACTAAATGACACTCTGCGTTACGATCATATGAGGCCTTATTTGTGACTTTTCTCGTAAGTTTGAAATAAATGTGTTGACTTTTTTTATTATGTTTCTGCTCTTTTGTTTTTGTTTTGAAGGTTCCATATGTACCTTATAATCGCATACTGATATAATGTTGAAATAACTCATGCAAATATTGCAATAGGTACTTAATTTTAATTGATGACCTATGGGATCAATCAGCATGGAATATAATGAGATGTGCCTTTCCTGAAAATCGCAATGGAAGTAGAATGATTGTAACCACACGATTGGATGATGTAGCTGTCAATGCATGTCACAATGACCATGCCTGCATTTACATAATGAAGCACCTTGAAGAGCAAGACTCAAGAAGATTATTTTTTAACAGAGTATTTGGATCTAATAATGTCTGCCCACCACAGTTTCAATATATTTCAGCTGAAATTCTCAAGAAGTGTGGTGGATTGCCTCTTGCAATTATCACCATAGCTGGCATATTAGCTAGCACTGAGGCAAGATCCTTAAATGAATGGGAGAGCATAAAGAATGTTCTTGGTGCCATGTCTGCTACAAAACCCACTTTGGAAGAGATGATGGGTATATTAAACCTTAGCTACATGCATCTTCCAGTTTATCTCCGGCCATGTCTTTTGTACCTTGCCATGTATCCAGAAGACCGTGAGATCTGGAGAGATGACTTGGTTAAGCAATGGATAGCTGAAGGCTTTATTTGCAGTATGTCTGGTGTAGATTTGTACGATGTGGCAGAAAGTTATTTCAATGATCTTATCAATAGAAGTCTGATTCAGCCCGAAATAACAGAATATGGGGAGGTACTTTCTTGCAGATTACATGGCATGGTGCTTGATTTGATCCTAAGCAAGTGTATCGAAGATAATTTTATAAGTGTAGCACATAACTATGATGACATGGAAAGATTGAATACTTTCGAGCACAAGATTCGTCGATTATCCCTGAAATCATGTGCAGAATCAGAGACCGTTTCTACTAGCATGTCACAAGTTAGATCATGTGCGCTGTTCGGCCTGTCGAGGTACACACCTCCTCTTTCAGACTTTAAATACCTCCAAATGCTTATGTTCAATTTTCCATTTGGATGGGAGTGGGATGCAGCAGTTGACCTCACAGCTATTGCCCATTTGTTTCTACTGAGGTATTTGAAGGTTTTAGCACTATCAGCACGCGTAGCGCTCCCTACTGAAATTAAAGGGCTTGTGCATTTGGAAACTCTGGAGTTAGATTGCCATCTCACGAAAAGCTTTCCATCAGATATAACTCACTTGGTCAACTTGTTGCATTTGATACTTCCAGACGATGCAATGCTACCTAAAGGGATCCAGAACATGAAATCGGTCCGCACCCTGCATTGTTCTGTTATGTCAGAGGGTTCACTAGAGGATATCAAAGGCCTTAGCGAGCTGACCAATCTGAAGGAATTGGAATTAAGCACGCCTTACGGCCAGTGCTTGACAGTTGAGGGTGTCGACACTTTGATTTCCTCTATTGGATTGGTTCAAGACCTCAAGCATCTGATGCTTGATTGCGTTATTGAATGTGATGGCTATGAGAGGCTGTCAGACTCATTATCTGATCCTCCTCCATGTCTCGAGTACCTCGATCTGGAGACATGGAAGTTCAGTAGAGTCCCCAGATGGATTGGTGAGCTAAGTCACCTCCGTTTCCTCCATTTGTTTGTCTTGCACCTGTCGAATGATGAGCTTTGTGTTCTTGGAGAGCTTCCCTCCCTCATGTCTGCAATGTTACACGTGTCAGAAGTATGCGAAAATAAGGTTGTGGTTGGCACTGGATTATTCCCGGTTCTTGAGGTCTTTTGGTTCCGGTCCAATGAAGATGTCAATGCGTACCTTAGCTTTGAGGCAGGAGCTATGCCCAATCTACAGAAGCTTGAACTGGGATTCGGCTGGAAAGAGTGGAGAGGTGCTACACCGGTTGGCATGGAGTGTCTACCTTGCCTCCGGGACATCCATGTGTGGCTCCGTGACACCATCCTCGAGTCAAGCAAACATGAGAAAGAAGTACGCGCTGATGTCGAGTCTGCTTTCAAGTGCACCGTACGTCGGTATCCAAAACGTCCCTCCGTTACAGTTGATTAGTCCTCTGTGCATTCTATCGATCTGCCTCTCCTCTGTAAGTTAATTAATTGCCCTGCAAACCTTGCTGTTTTAGTTTATTTGGTGTTGCTATCGTTTCCATTGTGTATTTGATCTCTTGAGCATTGTAAACATATATTTTATGTCTGTTTAATAATCAATATCTTTGTGTAGCATAAGCTTTTCACAAATGATCTCAGTAGAGTTTTAGTTAGTGACGTGTTTAATTATGGCGGAACCGTATAGAGGTGTCTGCGACGAATGTGCTTGATTGGAAGTGGATGGCATATGTATTCTGGGTTCAAGATTGGTTGATACTTTCCTAGTTATCCTTTACAATCTGGGTATATAAATGGTTTTGTCTCCGGTTTATTTACAGAAATCTTCTGAGTGGACAGATTGTGTCAAACTCGATCAGTCCTTTTTGATAGGCTAGCTCTGATGCTGAGGTTTTGTTTCTATATAGGGGTTGGAGCAAACAGTATAAAATGGCAACAATTTCAATCGCTTTGAACAATGAACACTAATATTACTAGTAGGTGTGTTGAACAATCTGGTAGCCGTTGTGTTTAGGTTTCAGTTTCGTCGGTTAAATCATATCTTCAGTTTCGTCAGTCAAAACAGAGCAGGAGCCCAGGACTTACAGTGAGCGTGATCGGGTCTGTGGGATAGTGACACAAAGCTCGGCCACAGCCACGGGCACGATGTTGTGTCCCTTCCTCTGAATAAAAGGAGAAGCAGAACGGAAATCACAGTCTACATATATGTCGGCGTCCCAGGCTTATCCTGAACGTCCAAATCAGCTTTGAGATTCGTGCAGGCAGTTTGGCACATTGTACATAACTCCCTAACTGAAATCCGCAAGTCCTTCTTTTTTTTACAGAAGGAGAAAACTGTTCCTTCTTCCATCTATACTAGCCATCTACAGATCAAGTCATTATGGTGGTAAATTAATTATGTTCGGAAATTTAGGGTAATGGCATGTTCTTCCGTTTCTAATTAGGCTTTATTCTTTCCAGATTTTATTCAGATCACCAATCAGGCAACAAATCACGCAGTGATACAAATTTATTTAGAGCATAACAAAGAACAACATTTGGACAAAATAAAATACATGGAATCCCACTTCGGTTCCATCAGGGAACAAATTTGGAGCAAATCCCATCCTCTTACCATATCAAATCAACCATGAATAGGAATTGAAACCATATCAAATCAACCATGAAAAAGAATACACGGAATCCCACTTCGTTTCCATCAGGTTTGGACCATCTCTAACCAGAGAAATTTGGACCATCTATAACCAGGACGCCCACCTCTATGGAGAATCGCTGCGTCGGAAGTAGAACACAAAACCTTTGTGTTCGTGAGATCAATCGAGTGAACGTGGTTGAGAGCTGAAAAGGACGTTGCTAGAGCTGCAGCAAATGTCTTGCCGAATACTCCATCGGCACGTTTCTGGTTACTCCTCCCTGTCAGAACGAAACCAGTGACAATACCCAAAACTTTTCTGATGAATTTTGATTGTTGCCACGTGCCCACAGTTGAACAATGGGATTCCGAAATTTAAAGAATGGAACTGGAGCAAACTTTTTGGGTGATTATTACAGGAGAACAGATGGTTTATCACACATAAGTAACTGGTAGATAGAATACTTACCTTTAACCCCGACATAGAACAGCGTGGAGTAGCCATGGTTCGCCTCCGACCTTCGTGAGCCTTCCTGCAGTTTCACTGAAATTGACATTGGACAGATGCAAATAGGGCCTAATTCTGGACTTGGGATGAGGAAATAAGCTCGACTCTTACACCCCATAATTACTCTCACGCTATTTTCAGCACAGTACACACTGGATATCCATGTGCATCCAGTATGTACTAGATAGCCAGGGTGCAGTTTTGCAATTTCATTTTACTAGATTAAGATGTGCGCCTTGGCGCACGATCCTGTGGAGCTCATACCAATATTTTACTGAATTGTAACCAAATCAGTTTATCATGAGACAAGTCTTACTGAAAGGTAATACATAGTTCACATAACGGGGGATAACACATGGTTCTGAGATAATGGCAGATACATACACACAAGGTTCTCACTTAAGCTAACAGCAACTTATATATATCCAAGACGAAGCAACCAACAAAAATGGCACGATGATCATTGAGATCCCTAGCCAGGGATTGCTAGGCCCTAAATTTTTAGTTGTTTTTTACTGTATGTATCTAATACTTGTAGATTAGCCTTCTGAGAAGATACTCGATTGTGTTTGCTCTTTGTTAGTTGTGTGTGTAGCTTGGGAGTTTACAACGTGAATATAATGAGTGTAAGTTGTTGTGAATGGAAATTTTAGAAAAAAACACAATTGATTATGCTTTGCTGCTGTAGTTGCCATCTGCTGTGTTCTTACTATAACAATCAGACAATAGTATCGGCTAAACAAAAACTGATCTAAGCGCCAATGTGCCTTATCAAACAGGGAAGTGAATGGACAAAATTCTGCATCTACTAAGAAAATGGTGAACTAAAGTATCATCATGCTGGCACATGAGGACATAAAATCCTACAGTTTCAAGTGAAAGAAAACAGTACTCCAACACCTTGATTCTTGAGAGGATGTGAAAGCAGTATCCAGTCAGTTTCTTCTCACATATCATCTAATGTCCAAAGTTCACCTAATACACAAACCTTTATCATGATACAGATTTTGTACATGAACCTTTTCCTTTGGAGGGTGCTCTGAACATTTGTTTCCTTGCAGTACTGAAACAAGTATTAAGATAGTATTAAGATAAAGTATTCACAAACATTTTACAGCCCCTGCACTCGAGTAAGAACTGAAACTAAGATATAATCATAGATTCATGTCAATATACTAATACTTGCTGAAAAATATTGTTACTGCAAGAACCAAAACCTGATAGAAAAACTGCAATTCAGTGAATGTGCTCACTACTAAGACAACCAGTTAGACAAAATAAAAATTCTGATCCATTACAATAATATGTACATTTCTAAGACCAAATAAAATAGTACTACTATTAGTAAGCCATGATTTTTCATGCAAGCTTTCATGGTGCACCATCTCTATCATGTCTTGCACATTCATGGCTTCTCTTCCTACAACATTTTGCTTGGCCTCTTGCGAGTATCATGACATCCTACTTGGTTGCACATCCTGAACAAGCATGTGACCTTGTCCTTGGCTTCTTTATTCTTCATTTTCTGGTCTTCCCCATTCATCTTGTTTCCTCTGCTTATTCTTTTGCTCTGGCGGGTGTATGTTAACTTGAGTAGGAACTTTGCAAGCCATAGTAAGTGTTTAAAACAAGAAGCACACATCTACAGTACACATACAGACTAATTTCGATGTGTTTTATCCTAAAAATAATGTTGAAGCAATTCGACCTGCTTATGCCTACCAGGCTATCACAGTATCATTCTGGTCACTTCCTTAAGAAGGAAATCAAGTCAGCTACTCAGCTTCACGTGCATACATCACTGTAAAGTACACGGCAACCTGCGTGTGGAGATCCATCTAAAGCCAACTGCAGCAGATCAGATCCCGTGTCCGAGTCAAAGTGCAGGGCATAGGCCATAGGAGAGTTCTCCATCTCTAAATACGGATCGCCTTCATGGCAATCGGAAACCTCTAACTAAAATTGGCCACGGTGGCAAATGGGGATTCCACATCTGGTGTGTGCAGCGGTCGAACCGGCAGGGATGCCTGTGCAAATTTGCAAGGCTTACTTAAGGCGGCAGCGGGCGTGTTTTAGAAAATTAAGATAGAGCCATCTCTAGCGCTATGATTTTGATAGGCCGGTTGTGAATACTTTGGATGCAGGGATACACCGAGGCGGATTCATAAGATAAGACGCCATAAAAGAATGTTGTAATTAGAGCAATATTAAGGACATCACATAATAAGAAATGTTGGAGAGTAAAATAAATGATGCACTAATACTGTAATTAGAGGAAAGTATTTGTAAACCAGGAGCATTATTTGCACTTGGTATAGAATACAAACAAACCTAAGTCCGAGAGTTGCCCCATTGGTTAATAAATTAAAATGTAGGCAGCTTTTTTATAGGGATTTATCATTACAAAAAATAAGCCTAGCTCTGTACCAATTTGACAAATGAAAAAGATTTGGTGTGTTCTGAAAACAACCTTGACAACGATACTCAGCAGGGGAAGTGTACTTTATTTGTTCTAATCCAACATGGCAGTACTGTATATTGCAAAACTTGGCATAATCTAGCCACTTCCACATTCTGCATTTAAATAGGATATCCATAAATATATTATGTAGGTCCTGAAATCCATCAGAATGAAAAATGAATGTGTTCTACTCATCAAGAAGTAACAAAAAAAGGGGAGAGCAAACAGATTTGTTTATAAGAAAACTAACATCAGACTGGAGTTGTTTTAGAAATCTCTAGTTGCAGGTCAGAAGCAAAAAGGCAAAGTGAAAACTATTTGAAGGAAGGATATGGAGATGGTTGATCAGCACAACCAGTCTCAAAACCTTAGCCCCAGATTTTTGCACAAAGCCCTAGAAATATTTGTATTTCATTAAATGTCTTTGGCACTGCACCAAGGGTGCAATGAGTTTGAGTAAGAATTTACCGTGCGCTCCTCTCTATTTCAGGCAGTGAAAAAATAAATAGCAGATCGGCTGGCAAGCTCAATCAGACAGCCGCCGTTCCTAAGCGATGAAGTGGCTGCAATCATATTCACCCAATAATCGACCTCTGTGCTATATGAAAGCAAGCAAAGGCTAGTGCAGTTTGGCTTTTCCTGTAGTATAAAAATAATTCATTAAGGTTCCTAAACTGTACGGCGTAGAATTTTCAGTACAAATACCTATAAAGTGACACAGTAAATTTCCATCTTGTACATATCAACAAAAATGCTAGAACTTCAGGCTATATATAGATATACCACCTCATTGTTCATAAGAGACATGAAAGAACTCAAGTGTGCATATGCAAATTTTATACCCCCACAAAAATCATGCATCATTTGAATCATATATTCTTTTGAAATATATCTTAATTTAGAGTCAATTAATTTTAAACCAAATAATTAGTGAAATAACTTGTTTCAGTGAAAAAATCATACGTATAAACAAAACAACAGAAGCTCTACCAAATAGGCTTGAGGTACAACATAGGTTTAGATATTCAAAATACAAACAACTGCCAATTACATATGGGTACAAGCACTAAGTACCTTCGAAAAGAACCACAGCTTTGCATCGTACAGTCATTTGAGGAAGCAGTTAACCAGCTGTCTACTAAACTATCCATTAGACACATAATGTTAGCTGCAGATGGTGTAATCTGCCAAAGTAGCTAACAGAAATAGGAACCGGATGTGCAAGAACTGAAACCAATTATATCTCGAGAACTTTATATTAGTGTAACACGGCAATGCAAGTACACTCATTACCTAAAGCCGAATGGGATCAGCGTTTAGTTGAGCTATCCATATTAGATTTGAACTAATAGCATCAAGATACTGAGTGGAAAAGTTGGTACCCAAGAGCTAGTTCATAAAAAAGATTGAGTATAATAAGCAAGAGTTAACTATCTGGGCAAATCTTTTTCTAAGCTTTCACACTCACGCTGAATACGCTTCGCCCAGTCTTTTGATGGCTGTGGACAGGACAAACTTAGTACTGCTATAAGATGGCAAAGAATAAACAGGGCCTTAACTATGTGAACCAGCCTTAACTCTGGTTTCGGATAATAATGATCACTATGACCATTAACAGTATCAAATGGCTTAAATGTGTTGTATTTTTCATCGACTTTATCATCACAGATTGAAACTGGTTTGGTATTATTTGACATCTCAGCGGCGGTCTTCAGAGTCTTTGGTCTACAATGGGAAATGGTAAGGCTGACATACAGTTTAAACATCAATATAATGAAATGTTTCAATTTTTATTTGGCACAAAAACATAAATACTGTAAACTCATAACCAATTATTGATTTCTAGGACATGAAAAGAGCGTGGATCCAAGTGCAACAACTTCTTCAGTACATAACTAAGATAGTAAGATAGTTGATAATGTCTAAAAAGGAGGAGGTTCAAGGAGGTTGGCCGGTTCTACGTGAGGGATGAGGGCAGCGGGGAGGAGCGTGGGGGAGAATAAAATGCAGTCAATGAATGTCTGACTGGGCATTACTTATAACAACATACAAGTAAAAAAATTGGTTTCAATGACAGAACAAATTACTAAAGTGCAGTCAATGAATGAATGATTATACCTTATTGTGAAAGATGATAAAACATAATAACTGGTATCTCCATAGAAATGGTAAACCAAAATCAACCAAGTAACAGTCCATTTCACGTAAGTGAGAAATAAAAGGAGCATTCTCACCTGGTGCTTCGACCAGCGATTTAGTCGATGCGCCGCCGCCAGTATTGGCACAAGGTAGTGTCTGCACGTGCTCCAACTTTTCCCAGAGGCCACTAATTAACACCATGGCAGCTTACTGAATTTGGTGTCTTTACCTAGCTGATAGGAATAGGAAAAGGTAAAGCAAGTTCAGATCCAGTGAAGACTGATCTTACAACACTTAATACAAACCATGATTGGAACCGAGCCTGCATTCAGACATGAAGAGATAGGTGACACAAATCCAAAGCCATGTCTGTAAGGGGAGGGTAAATTTTCAGAAAAGAACATTTGACATGCATAATCCAAATAGGTTCGAGAACCTGCAACACACCAATATTCATATCTTCCATCCTATGAGGTAGTGTTTAAAAAAATACCAGTATATGACTAAAAAAAATACCATTACCTTAAATAGTTGAGAAAACAACTCACTTTTGGTTGTTCATATATGCTCAACCAAAATTTAAGAGTATGAAAAAAAACATGAGAATAAGCTGTAGATTCCTCGTAGGCGAAGATATAAGGAATCTGTACAAACATAAATGATTCCTGCAAATTAAATAGAGAAAGAGCCATGAGGAAGAGATGAGCTTGGGTACTAATTACCTGCTTTCCATTCGAGCTCAGCTATGGGGGAGCGTGTTGTTCACTTCATTGTTCATCCTTTGGCACGGGTCTGGCCAATCTTGAAAACCTACCAGCATCAAGAAAAATAGAGGGAAATGCTACAAAAGTCTACCAACGTGTGTGTGAGAGATTGAGAGAGGAACTATAGGTCAAGCAATTTTTCTCTAGGTCCAGCGCCGATGCATCGAGGCGTAACCAACACAGATAGATGAAGAGGATAACTGATGGTGCCCTCATTGGATGTGGCAGTCCCCTGCCGCTGTAGACCTTCATGGGAGCCTGATGAGAGAAGGTCGCTAAATTCACCAAAGGAAAGCACACCTCAGTAGCATTCTCATGGTATTCATGTTCAATATTGAGAAAAAACAGGGGACTATAAAAGAGAAAAACTAATATTATCAAGATTTTTTCATTGAAAAGGCTTGCTGGAAATATCACAAGCATATTCAAATGTTTCAATTAAGTAACCGTGACAAAGAAACTTACAACAGTAGTTCAGAATTCCTTTGAGATGTGTTGGAGAGGTGCAAGCTCATGGAACTAAAATAGATGTATTCCTTCACAGGGTTAATAGACTCATATGACACCCATTTTTTAGGGCATTGAATCAGTTTTTAAGAATTACTACCATGAATAAGAGTGTCATAGAGATGCAAAAGAATTCGTTTTCAACAAAAGAGGATATAACATAGATAACTATTCAAAATGGCGAAACATTCAAATATGCAATCATGACTTAGCTCAGTTTAGATTTTCAGTAATGAATAGTATAAGTAAACCGATACAGTGCAAGAGTTAACAATACAAAATTGTCAGGAGTCTGTGAGATTACCTGCTATATTTCACAATCATGTATTATTCTGCAAGGTGTCTTGGACTTGCTGGGATTTGACTACCTTTTCCTGATAATCATTAGGGTTCACAATATTGCTCCGATTATTATTACCAGGAAAGAAACAAGAATGGTTGCCATCCCACAAGATCTTCACAATAGAGGCCTCAATGATTGCCTACACCATTGGGAAATATGATATAATTAGGTGCACATAATGTAAAACTTGATTGACATACTTTTTGGCAGGTTGGACAAGCAAGACGACTATAGTAGCACATCAAAAAAATGTAATTCAGCCAGAGGAGGGGATCGAGTTTACCTTGTTGAGCCCTTCGTTAGGTATACTCTTCTCAATGTCACCCCATTCTAACAAATGTAATGGCAGATCAAGAGCCTCTAAATCAGCGTCCAACAGAAGATTAAATGGATTAGTGATACTTTATAACCTGAGGTTTGTTGGTTGTAAATCAAATATATTGTAAAAGACCAAATTACATTAGAGATATGGAGTACAAAATAATGAAGCCATACCTACTGCATTATCTCGGTGCTTTCCCGCCAACCCTCCCACCTACTTCGTTTGAACCTATTTCTTGAAGATCCCAATCATTCAAAAGTCCTCCTATCAGTTGACCTGCAGCCCTGCACCAAAGTTGGCATAAAAAATCATTGGTTTCTTAAGCATCTAAATTCCAGGATTGTGTATTTCTTTTATAACAACATAGAGGCACTACTTAAATTGTAGCACTGATCATGATACCCGTAGTATAACATTAGATGCAGAAGGCATATAGATTCAGAGGGTAATTTGTAGTATGTGAAATATCACAAGAACATGAAGCTCAAATCTATATGCCCAAATAAGTAGTGCTACAACTCATCAGAACGAAAATAGTGAAGAATGATTCTTGTTCTACTAAAATGTGCATTAGTAAGTCTATATGGTGATAAGATACATGAAGATACCATCCTGCAAAATCTAAAATCATCGATAATTACATACCCATTACTATGAGCATATCTCAGATATGGGAAAAAAATACCATACCGTGTTACAGTAGCAACATCAACATTAAAATGCTTGAATTATATGGCATTAGTAAGAACTAAGGAAGGTGTACAAAGATAGCTACGGGTAGGTGATACGTGAAAATAACAAAACCACTGCTTGTAATGATTATACAGAGAAACTTACTGGCTACCACAAATAATTTCTTGTTCCACACAATCTAAAATCCATAATACTGGGGACAGAGCTACATAAGCTATGTTGGTCATTTTGCCAAGGACACCATAATGTTGAAGTTAGGCCTATCTGGCAGCACTGCAATCCCAAATCTGCATGGACAACAGTTGCCAGAACAAAGGGAATTAATGCGAGTAGAACAAATATCTCTGTACCATCGAAAAATCTGGAGGTGTTTGTTAGCACTACCACATGCAGTAAATTCAGTAGTTGAAACTGGAAAGAGGTACACAGCAAGAATCTTTCCAGTAATGAAGATATGCTATGTCCTTTAGATGAAGTGCTGAGTAAGCAGCTCTGAGAAATCTCAAGTCAGAACACTCGCAAAAAAAATAGCTCTCGGAGTCTGGAATCGCACAATATCGATGCACTCAGATAATCCTATGCTAATGAAATAGAACACCAATGAATTTCATGCATCTCAATTAGGCTAGGCAGAAACTCCCAAACGACAATAATTTATATTTTGAAGAGTAGCATGATTAATAGGGAAAGGGACATGAAAGTAAGATAGGCACATTTTCTGACACTATTTTACACAAAAGCCTATAAACTAAAAAAATCAATGTAAAATGTTGCTCGTATTCCTAGACCAGCCTCGTAAGTCAACAATATTTTCCTGTACCTGAGAAGCTGTGTGTGCCTTGACTTTGAGATGGATGCAGTTCCAAACCACAATGTACATCCTGGAATAAAACATGGGAGCAAACATTCAGGAATACCAGCGAATCCGTTCTTCTCCGCTATGAGAACAGATGAAAACGGATTAAAAGCTAAAGCACATTAACTGCAGTTAAAGTATTAAGTTCCAGGTATGGGAACTCACTCTAGGTATAAGATACACCTCAATAGGTCATCGAAAGGAACTTGACATCCTCCTATAACAAAATAATAAGGGAGAACAAATACCTTATTGTTTTTGCTATTTTGCTTTGATGTCTTCCCCTACTTTAATAGAGCAGCAATGACCAAGAAACAAAATAAATTTCACATTTGTGACAGACACAAACGCATATGCACTGCCATAAATTGGGGAAAAATTTTAGTATACGATGCTTCTATAACATTGCTGCATAATCAACAACAAAAGCAATAGAAAGCTAACCTCATTTAATTGATATCCACCATACTCTGTTTTCTCATGGACCAACCTCTCAACAAATGAAACCTACAATTCAAAAAACATTGGAGCATCAATAAATCAAGTATATCACAGAATAATATAGAGAGCAGCTAACGGTACAGCAAGAACAGAATGTGTAAGAGAAACCAGAGAAGATGACAAGAACATAAGATTTGAATTCCATCAAAGCTACCACAAATATTCAAACAACCAATTTGAATTCATGACATAAGAAAGAACGGAGACAATTGTAGGATAACGTTGCATAGAAAACAAAAAATTTCCTACCGCGAACACGAAATCCAAGCCAAGATGCAATCTAGAAGACGGTAGCAATGAGGGGATTATCGAGTCTCACCCTTGAAGAGATTCCAAAGCCTACAAGATGAGGCTCTTGTTGCTGCGGTAGACGTTCACTTGCCGCTTGCAAAAGCGCGTAGAAGATCTTGATCACGGCGCCACGAACGGGCAGCACCTCCGTACTCGGTCACACGTTCGGTTGTTGATGAAGACGACGTCCACCTCCCGTTCCAGCGGGCAGCGGAAGTAGTAGCTCCTCTTGAATCCGACAGCACGACGGCGTGGTGTCGGTGGCGGTGGAGAACTCCGGCGGAGCTTCGCTAAAGCACGCGGGAGCTATGGAGGAGAGGGGGCGGCTAGGGTTTGGGAGGGGGTGGCCGGCCACTCAAGGGGGGCGGCCAGGTTGTGGTCTTGGGGTGGCCGGCCCCCTCCCCTTGGCCCCTCATTATATAGGTGGAAGCCCCAAGTGTTGGACTACAAGTCTCCGAATAAGACCCGAAACCAAAACCTTCCATGTGATAGGGAAACCTACCCAAGGTGGGAATCCCACTTGGGTGGGATTCCCCCCTTCCATGTGGGGGGGTGGCCGGCCCCCATAGGGGGAGTCCACTTGGGACTCCTCCCCCACTAGGGTTGGCCGGCCATGGAGGTGGAGTCCCTCCGGGACTCCACCTTCCTTGGTGGTTTCTTCCGGACTTTTCTAGAACCTTCTAGAACCTTCCATAGAACCTTCCGCATCATTTTAATTCACATAAAATGACATCCTATATATGAATCTTATTCTCCGGACCATTCCGGAACTCCTCGTGATGTCCGGGATCTCATCCGGGACTCCGAACAAATATTCGAACTCCATTCCATATTCAAGTTCTACCATTTCAACATCCAACTTTAAGTGTGTCACCCTACGGTTCGCGAACTATGCGGACATGGTTGAGTACTCACTCCGACCAATAACCAATAGCGGGATCTGGAGATCCATAATGGCTCCCACATATTCAATGATGACTTTAGTGATCGAATGAACCATTCACATACAATACCAATTCCCTTTGTCACGCGATATTTTACTTGTCCGAGGTTTGATCTTCGGTATCACTCTATACCTTGTTCAACCTCGTCTCCTGACAAGTACTCTTTACTCGTACCGTGGTATGTGGTCTCTTATGAACTTATTCATATGCTTGCAAGACATTAGACGACATTCCACCGAGAGGACCCAGAGTATATCTATCCGTCATCGGGATGGACAAATCCCACTGTTGATCCATATGCCTCAACTCATACTTTCCGGATACTTAATCCCACCTTTATAACCACCCATTTACGTAGTGGCGTTTGGTGTAATCAAAGTACCTTTCCGGTATAAGTGATTTACATGATCTCATGGTCATAAGGACTAGGTAACTATGTATCGAAAGCTTATAGCAAATAACTTAATAACGAGATCTTATGCTACGCTTAATTGGGTGTGTCCATTACATCATTCATATAATGATATAACCTTGTTATTAATAACATCCAATGTTCATGATTATGAAACTAATCATCCATTAATCAACAAGCTAGTTTAAGAGGCATACTAGGGACTTCTTGTTGTCTACATATCACACATGTACTAATGTTTCGGTTAATACAATTATAGCATGGTATATAAACATTTATCATAAACATAAAGATATATAATAACCACTTTTATTATTGCTTCTTGGGCATATCTCCAACAGTCTCCCACTTGCACTAGAGTCAATAATCTAGATTACATTGTAAGGTATCTAACACCCATGGCATTCTGGTGTTGGTCATGCTTTGCCCTAGGGAGAGCTTTAGTCAACGGATCTGCTACATTCAGATCAGTGTGTACTTTGCAAATCTTTACTTCTCCATCTTCGATGTACTCGCGAATCGAATGATAACGCAACTTGATATGCTTCAGCCTCTTGTGTGACCTTGGTTCTTGTGCATTGGCGATGGCACCCATGTTGTCACAATAGATGACTAGTGGGTCCAATGCACTAGGAACCACACCGAGCTCTACAATGAACCTCTTCATCCATACCGCTTCTAACGAAGCCTCTGAAGCCGCTATGTACTCCGATTCTGTTGAGGATTTCGCCACCGTGCACTGCTTTGAGCTTGCCCAGCCATCGCAGCACCATTCAATATAAACACGTACCCAGATTGTGACTTAGAGTCATCAGGATCAGTGTTCCAACTTGCATCGGTGTAACTTATTACAACGAGCTCTTGGTCACCTCCATAACAAAGAAACATATCCTTAGTTCTTTTCAAGTACTTCAGGATATTCTTGACCGCTGTCCAGTGTTCCATTCCTGGATCACTTTGATATCTGCTAGTCAAACTAACAGCATGTGCTATATCCGGTCTTGTACATAGCATGGCATACATGATAGAGCCTACTGCCGAGGCATAGGGGATCTGACTCATCCTTTCTCTTTCTTCTGCCGTAGCCGGACCTTGAGTCTTACTCAAGACTTTGCCTGGTAACATAGGTAAGAATCCTTTCTTACTTTCGTCCATTCTAAACTTCTTTAGAATCTTGTCCAGGTATGTACTCTGTGATAGCCCTATTAGACGTCTTGATCTATCTCTATAAATCTTGATGCCTAATATATATGATGCTTCACCAAGGTCTTTCATTGAAAAACTATTATTCAAATAACCCTTTACACTGCTTAATAGTTCTATATCATTCCCAATCAATAATATGTCATCTACATATAATATCATGAATGCTACAGAGCTCCCACTCACTTTCTTGTAAATACAGGCCTCTCCATGACACTGTATAAACCCGAAGTCTTTGATCACCTTATCAAAGCGTCGGTTCCAACTTCTCGATGCTTGCTTCAGTCCATAGATTGAACGCTGAAGTTTGCATACTTTGTCAGCATTTTTAGGATCGACAAAACCTTTGGGTTGTACCATATACAACTCTTCCTCAATGTCTCCATTAAGGAACGCTGTTTTGACATCCATCTGCCAAATCTCATAATCGAAAAATGCAGCTATTGCTAACAAAATCCTCACAGATTTTAGCTTCGCTACAGGCGAGAAAGTCTCATCGTAGTCAACACCTTGAATTTTTCGGAAACCCTTTGCGACAAGTCGAGCTTTATAGACAGTAATATTACCATCAGCATCTGTTTTTCTTTTGTAGATCCATTTATTCTCGACAGCCTTGCGGCTATCAGGTAAGTCTACCAAAGTCCATACTTTATTATCATACATGGATCCCATTTCGGATTTCATGGCTTCTTGCCATTTGTTGGAATCTGGGCTCATCATCGCTTCTTCATACGTCGCAGGGTCTTCATCATTGTTATCCACAATCATGACATTTAGACAAGGATCATACCAATCTGGAGTGGCACGTTCCCTTGTCGATCTGCGAGGTTCAGTAGCTATCTCATTTGAAGTTTCATGATCATTATCATTAGCTTCCTGTTGCCGGTGCAGCGGCACAGAACATCTTCCGATCGCGCTACTCTGATCAACGAGCAAAGATTCTTCAATCTCATCGAGTTCTACTTTTCTTCCAGTCACTTCTTTAGTGAGAAATTCTTTCTCAAGAAAGGTTCCGTTCTTAGCAACAAAGATCTTGCCTTCGGATCTGTGATAGAAAGTGTACCCTATAGTTTCCTTAGGGTATCCTATGAAGACGCATTTCTCCGCTTTGGGTTCTAGCTTGTCCGGTTGTAGCTTTTTTTACATAGGCTTCGCAACCCCAAACTTTCAGGAACGACAGCTTAGGTTTCTTATTAAACCATAATTCATACGGTGTCGTTTCAACGGATTTTGATGGTGCTCTATTTAAAGTGAATGCGGCTGTCTCTAATGCATAACTCCAAAATGATAACGGCAAATCAGTAAGAGACATCATAGAACGAACCATATCTAAGAGAGTTCGATTACGACGTTCGGACACACTGTTTCGTTGTGGTGTTCCCGGCGGTGTCAATTGTGAAAGTATTCCGCATTTCTTTAAATGCATGCCAAACTCATAACTCAGATATTCACCTCCGCGATCAGATCGTAGAAATTTAATCTTCTTGTTACGTTGATTTTCTACTTCACTTTGGAATTCCTTAAACTTCTCAAAAGTTTCGGATTTATGTTTCATGAAATAAATATACCCATATCTACTCAGATCATCTGTGAAGGTTAGAACATAACGATAACCATTGCGCGATGCTACACTCATTGGTCCGCACACATCGGTATGTATGATTTCCAATAAGTCAGTAGCTCGCTCCATAATACCAGAGAATGGAGTCTTAGTCATTTTTCCCATTAGACATGCTTCGCATCTATCAAGTGACTCAAAGTCAAGTGATTCAAGTAATCCATCGGTATGGAGTTTCTTCATGCGTTTCACTCCAATATGACCAAGACGATTACCACATATAAGTAGAATTATCATTCAATTTAATTCGCTTAGCATCAATGTTATGTATATGTGTATCACTACTATCGAGATCTAACAGAAATAAGCCATTCTTTTCAGGTGCTCGACCATAAAAGATATTATTCATAAAAATAGAACAACCATTATTCTCAGACTTGAATGAATAACCGTCTTGCATTAAACAAGATCCAGATATAATGTTCATGCTCAACGCGGGTACAAAATAACAATTATTGAGGCTTAAAACTAATCCCGAAGGTAGATGTAGAGGAAGTGTGCCGACAGCGATCACATCGACTTTGGATCCATTTCCAACGCGCATGGTCACTTCATCTTTTAGTAGTCTTCGTTTATTCTTTAGTCCCTGTTTCGAGTTACAAATAGGAGCAACCGAACCAGTATCAAATACCCAGGTACTAGTACGAGAACCAGTAAGATAAACATCTATAACATGTATATCAGATATACCTTCTTTCTTCTTCTTGACAAGGCCGCTCTTCAGATCCGCCAAATACTTGGAGCAATTACGCTTCCAGTGTCCCTTCTCCTTGCAGTAATAGCACTCAGCATCAGGCTTAGGGCCAGTCTTAGGTTTCACAGGAGGCGTGGCAGCTTTCTTTCCACCCTTCTTGAATTTTCCCTTAGACTTGCCCTGTTTTTTGAAACTGGTGGTCTTGTTGACCATCAACACTTGGTGCTCTTTCTTGATCTCAATCTCAGCAGATTTCAGCATGGAGAAGAGTTCAGGTAACTCTTTGTTCATGTTCTGCATATTGTAGTTCATCACAAAGTTCTTGTAACTAGGTGGCAGTTGATTGAAGGACACGATTAATCCCCAGTCTATTAGGAATCACTATTCCCAAGTCATCGAGTTTCTTCGCATGCCCGGTCATGGCGAGCATGTGCTCACTAACGGAGCTGCCTTCTTCCATCATGCGGTGAAGAAGTGTTTCGATGCTTCATAGCATTCCACGGCCGCATGAGTCTCAAATATAGTCTTCAACTCATTGATTAACTCATGTGGATCGTGGTGCTCAAAACGTTTTTGAAGATCGGCTTCCAGACTGCATAAGATGGCACACTGAACTTGAGAGTACCGAGTTTTCCGAGTTGCGTAAACATTCTTTACTTCATCGGTTTCAGTTTCTGCAGGAGGGTCACCTAGCGGTGCATCAAGCACATATTGCAGATTTCCGCCATTGAGGAAGATCCTCACATGACGGAACCAGTCGGTGAAGTTGCTACCGTTGCTCTTAAGCTTTTCTTTCTCTAGGAACTGGTTAAAATTGATTGAGGACGCCATATCTACAACATATTTGCAATAGTTTAGACTAATGTTTATGACAAATTGATTTCAAATTTTAATTCAATATAATTAAAAACTAGGTGAACTCCCACTCAAAACAATATCCCTCGCATTGTCTTAGTGATCACACGAACCAAATCCACCACACCAAGTCCGATCATCACGAGACAAAATGTAACTTCAATGGCGAACACTCAAAGTGTTCATCATATCAATCATATGATTCATGCTCTACCTTTCGGTATCACGTGTTCCGAGACCATGTCTGTACATGCTAGGCTCGTCAAGGCCACCTTAGTATCTGCATGTGCAAAACTGGCTTGCACCCGTTGTATGCACTTGTTGATTCTATCACACCCGATCATCACGAGATGCTTCGAAACGACAAGTCTTGGCAACGGTGCTACTAAGGATGAACACTTTATTATCTTGAGATTTTAGTGAGAGGGATCATCTTATAATGCTACCGCCGCGATCTAAGCAAAATAAGATGCATAAAAGGATTAACATCACATGCAGTTCATATGTGATATGATATGGCCCTTTTGTCTTTGCGCCTTTGATCTTCATCTCCAAAGCACGGACATGATCTCCATCATCAACGGGCATGATCTCCATCATCGTCGGCGAAGCACCAAGGTCAATGGCGCCGTCTTCATGATTGTCCTCCATGTAGCAACTATTACAACTACTTTGAAATACTACTCAACATGAAATTTAAAGACAACCATAAGGCTCCTGCCGGTTGCCACAATACAATAATGATCATCTCATACATATTCATCATCACATTATGGCCATATCACATCACCAAACCCTGCAAAAACAAGTTAGACGTTCTCTAATTTGGTTTGCATATTTTACGTCGTTTAGGGTTTTCGAGTGAGATCCAATCTACCTACGAACATGAACCACAACGGTGATACTAGTGTTGTCAATAGAAGAGTAAATTGAATCTTTACTATAGTAGGAGAGACAGACACCCGCAAAGCCTCTTATGCAATACAAGTTGCATGTCGAACGAGGAACAAGTCTCATGAACGCAGTCATGTAAAGTTAGTCCGAGCCGCTTCATCCCACTATGCCATAAAGATGCAAAGTACTCAACTAAAGATAACAAGAGAATCAACGCCCACAAAACCATTGTGTTCTACTCGTGCAACCATCTATGCATAGACACGGCTCTGATACCACTGTAGGATAACGTTGCATAGAAAACAAAAAATTTCCTACCGCGAACACGAAATCCAAGCCAAGATGCAATCTAGAAGACGGTAGCAACGAGGGGATTATCGAGGCTCACCCTTGAAGAGATTCCAAAGCCTACAAGATGAGGCTCTTGTTGCTGTGGTAGACGTTCACTTGCCGCTTGCAAAAGCGCGTAGAAGATCTTGATCACGGCGCCACGAACGGGCAGCACCTCCGTACTCGGTCACACGTTCGGTTGTTGATGAAGACGACGTCCACCTCCCGTTCCAGCGGGCAGCGGAAGTAGTAGCTCCTCTTGAATCCGACAGCACGACGGCGTGGTGTCGGTGGCGGTGGAGAACTCCGGCGGAGCTTCGCTAAAGCACGCGGGAGCTATGGAGGAGAGGGGGCGGCTAGGGTTTGGGAGGGGGTGGCCGGCCACTCAAGGGGGGCGGCCAGGTTGTGGTCTTGGGGTGGCCGGCCCCCTCCCCTTGGCCCCTCATTATATAGGTGGAAGCCCCAAGTGTTGGACTACAAGTCTCCGAATAAGACCCGAAACCAAAACCTTCCATGTGATAGGGAAACCTACCCAAGGTGGGAATCCCACTTGGGTGGGATTCCCCCCTTCCATGTGGGGGGGTGGCCGGCCCCCATAGGGGGAGTCCACTTGGGACTCCTCCCCCACTAGGGTTGGTCGGCCATGGAGGTGGAGTCCCTCCGGGACTCCACCTTCCTTGGTGGTTTCTTCCGGACTTTTCTAGAACCTTCTAGAACCTTCCATAGAACCTTCCGCATCATTTTAATTCACATAAAATGACATCCTATATATGAATCTTATTCTCCGGACCATTCCGGAACTCCTCGTGATGTCCGGAATCTCATCCGGGACTCCGAACAAATATTCGAACTCCATTCCATATTCAAGTTCTACCATTTCAACATCCAACTTTAAGTGTGTCACCCTACGGTTCGCGAACTATGCGGACATGGTTGAGTACTCACTCCGACCAATAACCAATAGCAGGATCTGGAGATCCATAATGGCTCCCACATATTCAACGATGACTTTAGTGATCGAATGAACCATTCACATACAATACCAATTCCCTTTGTCACGCGATATTTTACTTGTCCGAGGTTTGATCTTTGGTATCACTCTATACCTTGTTCAACCTCGTCTCCTGACAAGTACTCTTTACTCGTACCGTGGTATGTGGTCTCTTATGAACTTATTCATATGCTTGCAAGACATTAGACGACATTCCACCGAGAGGGCCCAGAGTATATCTATCCGTCATCGGGATGGACAAATCCCACTGTTGATCCATATGCCTCAACTCATACTTTCCGGATACTTAATCCCACCTTTATAACCACCCATTTACGCAGTGGCGTTTGGTGTAATCAAAGTACCTTTCCGGTATAAGTGATTTACATGATCTCATGGTCATAAGGACTAGGTAACTATGTATCGAAAGCTTATAGCAAATAACTTAATGACGAGATCTTATGCTACGCTTAATTGGGTGTGTCCATTACATCATTCATATAATGATATAACCTTGTTATTAATAACATCCAATGTTCATGATTATGAAACTAATCATCCATTAATCAACAAGCTAGTTTAAGAGGCATACTAGGGACTTCTTGTTGTCTACATATCACACATGTACTAATGTTTCGGTTAATACAATTATAGCATGGTATATAAACATTTATCATAAACATAAAGATATATAATAACCACTTTTATTATTGCCTCTTGGGCATATCTCCAACAACAATAAGAACTGAATCTGTACTGAAAGGAAGTTATTCACCCAACCAAATATAATATTACATCAGAGCTCATAAATCCAATAGAAGGAGAGTCATAAATCCAATAGAAATCTGCGCTATATATAGGCGACCAGCACATATTAAACCTTGCAACACTTACCTTAGACAAAACCAATGTAATACATGAATATTAAGATCACAATATAGAGTTCAATATTATAAAGCAACCATCTTACACAAATATAGATCCATTTGATAGCTCTGTGGGCATGCGTACCTCATTACATGTTACATCTTCTCGAACTCCTACAAAAACCAACACAGTAAAGCTTGGATTAGTAAGTAATTATCTCATGATATGGACATAGTCAATACACCAATCTAATAATTCTGACAACCTCCATATTGAAAGAGGATCCCAACATTTTGACAAACTACATCATGAATGGCTTTGTGCATTAGAAAAACCATGCATATTTCTTCAATGTGTCGATTTGAGGCTAAATAGTTGTCGTCGTGGTGAACGAGCAGATGCCATAGGATGGCTTAGATTGGGGCCGAATGGACGCAAGAGGATTCGGGGGAGGGTTTGCGATCAGGTGGGAAGAGATTCCGGATGGTTTCCTCAAGAACTTGGCCAAGGCCAGAGGTTGAAGAAGAAAGACACAAGGAAGAACTCCCTCTAGATCACCATTTTCATTGATTCACACAAGTTACAGGCTCTGCCTTCCTACACACGCGCGTACATCCTTGCCCGTGAAGATGGGCTGCCCCCTCTCCTTATATAGGGGAGAGGGTGGCTTACACTGCAAGAAACCCTAATGGCATCTTTGACTGGACAAACTACTTTACAGAGTTACTGTACAAAGCTACTTTAACAGGCTACTGCACAAAGCTACTTTAATCATAGATGACACCGGGGCCTTCTTTTATCATAGAAGCGGACGTCTTCCGGCTTCTTTGGACGTCACCTCTCTCTTTGGCGCCAGGGCTCTGAATAAAGTTACTTTGCTTAGCTCATCCTTGTCTTCTTGCTCTGAAGAGAATCTTTGACCAGTCCTGCCGACAGGCTCTCCTTTCCGGTATCTTCTATACCGGGTTCCGGCATACCCCTTTGGGGATACCGGCTTAGCCTTGCTCTCCCGGATTCCTACTAGGCTTCCGGTAAGAACATTAAACCGGTATCTTGATGGCTTAAACCATCCGGTTTGGCATGCCTTTGGCATACCGGGGGTTATCCCCCCAACATTAGTCCCCGAAGCTGGTATAGCCTGGAGGATTCTATCCTACAGACCATGCCAGGTTTTCATCTTTTTTAAGATACCGGTTTAATTACTCATGTCTTGAGCTTAGTTCCGGCGCCTTTATCCTTGTTCCTTTTCTTCTCTTTGCAAGGCTTGTTCCGGCACCTCTTTTTTCCGGCACCATGTGTCTTTACTCCTTCCTCGGCGAAGTCGAGAATATATCGGGCCCCGCGCCTGTCAGTGACATGCGCACTGTAACTGACGCGCCAGTGTCCGCTGTCACATCGTTTCGACTCCCGCGCACGCATTTAATGCACCACAGCGGATCCCACTACCTCTTCGGGATCCCGCGTGCGCCTCCGTGTGGCCTCTAAATGCGTGCGCGGGAGTCGAAACGATAGTGACAGGACATCGGGCGCTGTCATATAAAGTAAGATGTCACATCGATAAAGCGCGGCCCTGATATATTCTCGACTTCGCCGAGGAAGGAGTAAAGACACATGGTGCCGGAAAAAAGAGGTGCCGGAACAAGCCTTGCAAAGAGAAGAAAAGGAACAAGGATAAAGGCGCCGGAACTAAGCTCAAGACATGAGTAATTAAACCGGTATCTTAAAAAAGATGAAAACCTGGCATGGTCTGTAGGATAGAATCCTCCAGGCTATACCAGCTTCGGGGACTAATGTTGGGGGGATAACCCCGTATGCCAAAGGCATGCCAAACCGGATGGTTTAAGCCATCAAGATACCGGTTTAATGTTCTTACCGAAGCCTAGTAGGAATCCTGGAGAGCAAGGTTGTCCGGTATCCCCAAAGGGGTATGCCGGAACCCGGTATAGAAGATACCGGAAAGGAGAGCCTGTCGGCAGGACTGGTCAAAGATTCTCTTCAGAGCAAGAAGACAAGGATGAGCTAAGCAAAGTAACTTTATTCAGAGCCCTGGCGCCAAAGAGAGAGGTGACGTCCAAAGAAGCCGGAAGACGTCCGCTTCTATGATAAAAGAAGGCCCCGGTGTCATCTATGATTAAAGTAGCTTTGTGCAGTAGCCTGTTAAAGTAGCTTTGTACAGTAACTCTGTAAAGTAGTTTGTCCAGTCAAAGATGCCATTAGGGTTTCTTGCAGTGTAAGCCACCCTCTCCCCTATATAAGGAGAGGGGGCAGCCCATCTTCACGGGCAAGGATGTACGCGCGTGTGTAGGAAGGCAGAGCCTGTAACTTGTGTGAATCAATGAAAATGGTGATCTATCGGGAGTTCTTCCTTGTGTCTTTCTTCTTCAACCTCTGGCCTTGGCCAAGTTCTTGAGGAAACCATCCGGAATCTCTTCCCACCTGATCGCAAACCCTCCCCCGAATCCTCTTGCGTCCATTCGGCCCCAATCTAAGCCATCCTATGGCATCTGCTCGTTCACCACGACGACAATAGTTGCATAAGATATACCATCCATGCATGTCATTGAAAAGGGAGAAACAAAGTTCACTTAGAACCGGAGAAATAGCTCACCTCTGAGATGATAGTACCTCTCACATTGCATTGGTAGGTGAAATAAGATAGGTAAGGCCCATTTAATAAACCTATAAAGGAATTCTCAACTTGCACATGAAGTTCCAACTCGCATTACAAACATGATGTAATAATATAATATATATAAGGAAGTTAACACCTGAAACCAAATGCATCATACTGGAGATTTCTGACGGAAATTACCTAAAATTAAGCATGTTGCCCCATATCACAAGGAATAGTAAAAACACCAATGGATCTTCATCATCTGACGTGCACAACAAATATGGGAGGGCACCAATTACTCCTTTAGATGCAAATCCACTAATTAATTCCAATCCACACTATTTTTGCAAGCTACAACATGGCTACTACGACTGATGTAAATTGGAGCCACGCACAAGATTGAATCTATTACCTTTTCATAGAGGGCAATGTTGTGCGGAGTGAGAACCAATCTAACACAGGTATGTGGGGAGGGGAGGAGGTGGAGCGCACTGTCCTTGGCCATGGACACCATGCCGACCTCCTAGGAAGAGAGAAACCACACTGCCACGCCATTCATAGCTGATAAATCTGACGTGAAGGGATAGAAGGTGTGTGACCAAATCGACTTCGCTGTGGGGAGTAGAGGACCAGAGCGCACCTGTAGCGGAGGCGGAGTTGGGGAGGAGATCTCCACCTTCTGGTCCCGCGCCACGTCCCTTCTCCAGGTTCCGCGCCCCTGCACCTTCGATCCCTGCCGCCGGCCATCTGTGCACTGGCCTGCTTCCTCCATTCCGGTGGTCAACGTCCCTACTGCTGCTGCTCCAACCTCCGGCCTGATGCCGGCTGCCATCTCCGCCCTGTCCGGCCGTCCCCTGCCATCTCATGGCAAGGCGCGTTGCGGCGCTGCATATCCGCACCCTCCGGCTGGCGTCAAAGCTGCTCCCAACGAGGGCGAGGATGGAGCTCGACCTGAGGAAGATCAACGACGGCAGCGAAGGGGAGAGGAATGATGAAGGGAAGGGGTAGGCGGCACGAGGGGATAGGAAGAGGAGGAGGACGTGGGATTGGGAGTGGAACTGCCCAATCGGGGCCAGCTAGGGTTTTCACCCATGAGAGATGTGTTCGCTTCCTACACGCGCGACCCACGCTGCAACCACCCAAGCAGCTGACAACATGGACCAGCCAGAAGAAGGGCCCAAACACAGTGGCAGGCGGGTAGATTCTTGCCGTTCCATGTCTTAATCTAGTGGGCAGTCAATGAATCTTACCGAGAACGAACGGCTGAGATTCTCCAGTTGACTGCATCATGTGGTTGAGATGCTCAAATCGCTGTGAGTTCCCCATGGGGGTGCAGCAATTATACCTTTAGATGTGTATCTGACGGAGCAATCACTCTCTGAAATAAACCATGATGTCACTTTAAATCCAATGGAAGTAACCATCTATCTCGTGCGGGGGAAGTAAATGAGTACTGAAATAATCGATGTGTCAGAAAGCAGGAGTTGAACAATTCTACAAAGAAATATGTCATCCCGGAGATCTCCAAACAAGTTTCCCATAGTGAAGTCATACTCAGACAGAGCATGCTGGTAAGGAAACATAATTAGAAAAAAAATAAATACTTAAAAGAAAACTTATAATCAGAACACAAAATTTAGAGCATTGTAATTCAATTTTGTCCCATGGTTGATAGATGCACGAGGGGATCACCTTCTCCATGCATGGCCTCAGCCAAGGACTCTATAATTCAGGAATAGAATATCTTCAGTTTCAGCCCACAGTTCAAAATAGTAACTGTTGACAGTTTAGAATAGATTCAGTTCACAGATTAATTAGCAATAGTTTCAGGCCATAGCTACTTCAGTAAACTGATTGTTAGAGTGCAGCAGTTTCAGTCAACAGCTCCAGATGTTCAAAGAACCCAAATGTGGCACTAGGCAGTTTGCTAGCATTACCACAGGTACTCTAAAAAGATTCTACTGTAAAATGGCATACAAGTGCATCTGGGAACAAACCGAGAACAAGAGTAGTTACTAGGACCAATGCTTTATTATCAACAGAATACAAACTAACTGCAAATGGTGACACCTAATGGTGATTTAATTACTATCAGGAAATGCAAGTATAAAGTAGTATCAGAAATACAGGGACTTAGCGGGTTCATCTTTTTTAAAAAAATGTGTGAACTCTTTTTACAAATCATGACAGTGCAAGCAAGAACCAATAAACCCAATGTTGTGCGAGGTGGTACCTTCTTCGCTGCAGTCTGCTCGAAGATGTTATCCATGTGCCAGCAGTACAACATGATGTGACCAACTGCTCTTCTTGATCATCATCCCTGCCACCCTTGCCATCTTGATCATGTCGCTGGGCTCTGCCAAGCACAAATGAATCAGACAAGCAAAACCGAAAAATAAAAGGCAACACCTATTATTAGCTTAAAGAAGCAACACAATGATATATGCCAACATCTATTATCCACTCGGATCTTAATTAAAGGCACATGGAACAATCAATGATATGGCAACGCCAGGAAACTTGTAAGGAGACACCACAATGTACTACCGGCGCTGAGAGTTCATCATATCATCATAAAATCACTACTGCACAATGCAAAACATACCAGTTTGTACCAAGCAAGCTGACAAACTGACAATGCTATCAAGTATCAAACCTCTAAAAAGATTCATAAGCAAACAGAGTTAAGTTTTCCACAAGTTCACCTTGCAATAGTCCTCAATCTAAACGATCAGACTAACACCAGTCTAAACAAGCAAATAGTATATTCAGTTTTTATAATTTACTGTAAAATGCAATGATACTTTGTGAAAGAAAATTGCATGACACCACTGGTTCTTATGTTTCTAAAGTCTATATGTTTCATGCATAACTCTTTGTGAAAGAAAAACGAATGTTTCATTATGAAAAGAAAGCAACAATACTGGGAAACAAAGGAGCTAAATGGAAGTTCATTACATCCTATATATTACAGAAATTGAATATACTCCCGCAGATCATATAAAACCCTATATATTTAATAGGACATGACTAAATAAATAAAAATTCCACCTCCAATACGCTAAGTGCAACGCTGAATTAAAACCATAGCTCAATAAAACAAAAGGTCATCACAACTTTCTTCCCCAACCTACTGAAATAATTCCTCCAACAGCTGATGCAAGATGTTCTTTAGGTACTTATCAACCTACTTACCATGAACACAACAACACAAGCAATACATGCGAAGTGGGCGCAATTACTATCAACGTTCAGGTTTTAGGGCAATGTCAGCTACTAGAACTTTGAACCTTGAAAAACTAATCCATAGTTTAGATAATTTCCTACTTTACGTAAGGCATTATAGGAATCTTGTTGCATAAAAATTATGGTTTGACACCATACATGTGGACAGCATCGGGCACTGAAACATTTTGCATCAGCGTCTACTAGTCTTTACCTCAGTGTCATTATAGTCATCATCTTGGTCAGACTCATGACCCAAGCTCATGTGTTGTCATCTTCACTATTACCATTGTTTGCTTCACATGGGTCAAGGAAACTCTTAACCTGCACAATAGAACAGAATGTTTGAAAGTCAATATTCAGATCGAAATGCAATCAAATTAATTAGGGATGAAGCTGCAAGTGGTACAAGTAACGTAGAAGTGCTTATGTATTCAGGAACATTTTCAGAGGACATCCAATGCATGTGTATAGGCTTTTACCAAATTAAACGCACCCTCAAGATGAATTGGTAAGAAAACGAAGTGGGAGTGTTAGTATTCACTACATGTTCACCATCTACAAATCTAGGGTCCAGTGAATAGATTGGGGATAGTTCGTGGACTCATCGTAGCTCAAACACACTGTTATGTACTTGGAGTGTGATGATATGATTATCAATTAGTACTCCAAGTCCAAGGTGCTCTCTCGATCGTGCCGATAGCTGTCGTCACTAATCCTGGTATCCTGGACAAGGTGCATGTCGTACGGATGGTGAAAGCTGACCAGGCCTAGGTTGGAGCATCTTGTACGGATCCGTACCCACGAAGCTTCCATGCGGTGCGGTAGATAGTCAAAGATTCTCGGTAGAGTATGTTCGCTAGCGTCCAAGTGCACCCACCAACACCGCTGACTACACGTGAGTTGTTGCCCTCAATTTCTATGCATGTCATCCATCGAGCGAGTAAATTACATGGAGGTACAAGTCAAGCTGTTGATGGCAACATTTTTTCCTCTGCGAATGGTAGCGTCGTCTATCTTGCACATGCAAACGTACGGTGGTTGCTATGTGGAGAGTTAATATTACAATATTCCGACTACGTGGATCCATGCATGATCTGTAGCCTGAGCTCTAGTTTGGCATTTGGATCAGCTATCTTGCGGCGAGCAACATGATCTCTATACATTTTATTACTCCAATATGTGCCCCAGTTTTTGATGTTACATTATCCGTTCCATTTTTTTATCAATGATATAGATTTATCTAGATATATACATATTTGTACATAGAACTGCAGTTTCAAATATGTATCTTAAAGTTGACACATATTCATTAGAAAAGTTGACATCTTAAATTTGTTAACTTTCAACAAATCATGCCAACATGGAGAATCAAACTGTCTATATTCAACCAAAGCAATAGGCATGTCTTTGATCTATCTCTATCGTTGCGTTAATTCAACCGGGCAACTTTTCCAAGGACAATGACAATTAAAGATAGTCCAATACGAAGGTTGCGACTTGACTTGCGTGTTAGTGTTCTGTCATGCGCTACCTTCAGGCTTATGGGCTATGTTTGCTGCTCACGTTACGGTTCGTCTAGATTTCAGTTGACTAGAAAGACGTTGTGCTCCCTCTTGTTTGCGTGCAAACTTTTCAGACCGTTCATTGTTGTCAAACACAATTAATTTCTTAGACTGCATGGTAAGCTAGTAGTATATGATAGCGACATCTCTTGATTCGATCGCTCCATACTTGACTTGTAGGGTTACGAAATGCAAACGTGCATGCCTTCATGCATCTTCGTACACAAAGTACACAACCGTTTAAACAGTTGACTCTAAGCTAAGCAAGCCAGCCTCTATCATACACACGTGCAGCAAACGTGCAGTGTTGTATGTGGTTGCTAACTAGCTGCTACTAGCTATAATCGGTGATATATCGTCCAAAGTCTCATCCCCGTTAATTGGTGTCGACTCTTCTCGAGAGATAATTACTCCCTATCACCGACTATAGAATAATCAATTAACGGGGTCCATAGAAGAGTCGACACTAACTAAGGGGGTCAGTAACAGGGGTGACATATTGTATGCCAGAGTCCACAGAATAATGTTTTTTTTATCTTATCATGCATATGGTATTATCCACTATAAAAACATAGGTTAGTAACATATACAATTAGTGACATATGGAGTAGTCTATGTTAATTCCCGGTATAACCACCATTAATAGTGTGTGTATCCACATGTTAAAGTTCTATGCAAAATTATTTGTCTTCCATTTGTTTTGTAATTAACTGGGTATCGCTAAAAAGAATGTTCTCAAGGCCACCCGGCTAGTAGATGAAACTATGACAAGTATACAACAAAACAAATACGATGGAGACACAAGGTTTAGGCACGATACATATGCTCATATTGATCTATTATAACATAATACAAGCCCCCATATAGGAGACAATAACCTCCTCTAAGACAGTTTTGGTAACTATGTGTGCACCCATGGTACCAATGTATACATACGAAGTTCACATAACTATGTGTGCACCTATGGTACCAATGTAAATAAATCTACTCTTACACATGTAGGGGTGTGATATTAGGTGGGGAAGTGGCAGGTCCGGCCAAGATCGTGTTGCGTCTACCACGCTCAGAGGTGCTGTTCTCGGCGAACTTGAGGCTGGCGTCATGGAGCCCCTTGCTCTTCTCCTCATCTGTCCACTCACTGACATAGTAGCCCTCCTCAGTGGCGACGGGGCTAGGAGGGAGGAGCATTGAGCCCCATTGCGGAAAGTGCACAAGCACGATGGGGAGAGTGCACACAATGACCATGATGCCCATGTACTGGAGCCCTTTGCCGGTGGAGTATTGTGATGACGTGAAGAAGAGAAACTGTGTAAGACCGCCACCCACGTTACCACCGGCACCGCTCATGCCGGAGATGAGGCCAAGTGAGCGTCGTGAGACGAAGGGAATGACACCATAGACGGCCCCACATGCGGCCTCAATGCAGATGGAGTACATGACCATGCTTGCAATGGATGTCGGGAGGGAGGATGCACGACCGAGACAGATGCAGAAGGCACCGCCGGCAGTCTGGAGGATCCAAATGTTCCAAAGTCTTGCTCGCATGCCAAAGTAACAGGCACCAAGGTCGGAGAGGTAGCCACCCATTGGACGCGCGAAGATATTGGCCAAGCCGAAGCAGGCCGCGATGGTGCCAGCGGCCCGGAGGTCGAGAGGGAAGCTGTCGTAGTAGTACTCGGCGATTACGTTGTTGGTGGTGAGCTCGACACCCATGCAGTAGCCATAGATGAAGACGAAGATCCATGTGCGGTAGTTGGTTACCGCGCCACGAAAAACTTTGGAAAACTTGTCTTTATTCATGTCACCATTTTTCTGCAGACTCCCGAGGTTGCCATCGGGAAGGTCTTGTCCCATGGTGAGCACGAGCAAGCCCATCACCACCAACATCATTCCTGGCACGAAATAGGCGAGGCGCCACGCTGTGAACTCCGTCGCACCACATGCCAAGATGGCATCAAAGACGAGAGGCATGATGAGCTGTGTGGCACCGCCACCCATATCACCCCACCCTGCTGTCAAGCCGCCGACCGTCCCAATAATCTTGCTATTGAACATAGTACTCACCCAGTACTGGCACGATACGAAGGTAGCGAGCGAGACACCGATGAGGAAACGGATGGTGATGTATCCGGCGGGACTGTCGATGATGGACATGCAGAATACCGCTGGCGCGGAGAGCATGACCAGGAATGCGCAACCGTAGCGTGGACCGAGGAGGTCGCACACAGCACCCATGGCCAGCCTAGAGAAGATGGCGCCCGAGACGGAAGCGACTCCAGCGTTGCCGATGTCGGCCTTGGTGAGGTTGAGGTTGTCGCGGATGATTGGGATGAGCGGCGCGGCCGCAAACGTGGAGACGACACACGTGAAGAAGGGCATCCACCCGAGGTGGAAGGCCCGCATGTGAGGGTTGCCAAAGGAGAAGATCTTGATGGACTTGGCCTTGTGCTCAGAGTCCACCGGCAGCGAGAACTGGGGTGGCGTTGCCATGGCGCCCGTGGCACCGACCTCCATCTCCATGTCCTCTTCTCCTTAGGCTGCCACAAGATGACTCCTTCTTTTGCTTGGTTGCACCTTGGAGCTCTGTGAGCTGCGCTGCGGACTAAGAGTTAGGCAAGAGGATCTAAGTCTTAAGAGTGGAGGTTGCAATGGTATGGGCTTGTGCTCGAGAGACTACAAGGAGACATGTATTTATAGAGGGACAACTGCAGGTTGGCATCCCTTGGTTTCATTTTGTCCAGATCGTTTCGATTAATATTTCATGCATATTCCTTGATCTGCTAAAATTAATGCACATACCATTAGTTAATTATATGCTTTACGGTCTTATTGTTGTTTCTTAATTAACGTTGTCCAAGTCCAGCTAATGAATAACAGTGATCGTACATGTGTCCCGTTGAACTTATCTCAGGGTTGCCAAACTGCTTATATGGAGTAATATATTTGTTTGTTTTTGAATGTAGGGCAATAATGTTGTAAGATTCATATCGAAAAAAAATTAAATGTTGCAAGAGTACAGTACCATGCAAGAGAGTTGACATTGTAGGGTTTATTCGATCTGACTGCAAAACTTTCAGGTTGAGATATTGCTAAAACGTACTTTCATCGTACATCTAGGAGTATAGAGAGCTAATTAATCAAAGTTCATATGTTCATTCGTCCTGTAGCTTCTGTGATTCTGAATCAGAAGAGACAAACTAAATAGTACTACTCACAAACTAAGAGAGTGTACACAAAAGGGTAGCCCATGAACTACTGTATGTCAAATGGGATTGAGACCAGAGCAGCGCTCAGCTTGGACTCTCCATGCTACTCCAGGCTTTGGTGATCTTATGACTGAAGATTGTAATACCCTGTTACCTTGATTAATGAAAACTCTCTTTACCCCTCAAAATTTTTTGCAAGTAATTGCAGTTGATTTATTATTGTCAGCTTAGTGCAGTTGATTTTGTAGTACAGTACAAGAGTTGCAATCCAAACTTGCTACCCCTACGACCAGTACGGGCAAAACCGCGCGATAGATAGAAGAGTTGACCCTTCATGCTCAAACATTAGCCATCGTACGGATCATATGGTGGCTGCCTCGTCATCAATCGAACTCGATCCATTAATTAATTTTGCATCGATCTATTGAGATCTATCTAGAGATCAGCAAGAGTTCTATTAATCTCGTCTAAACTTCATTAGTAAACAGAAGCTGTTAACAAAACCCTCAAAAGAAAGTAAACAGAAGCTGTTACGAATCACTGACAACAGTTCAATTAGTTGGTAGGTACAATCAGTTGTTACTGTATTAGTCAGCACGACGTGTATGCAAGTCGTGTTATGGAAATAACAACTCCAAAAGCACATGGATGCGACGTGTCTGCGTCACCCGGTTTGTGATCTAAATTCAATGCTCACTATATATTTTATGATCGATTGATATAAAATACTGCAGCTGTCCCTTGGAACTTATCAGGGCTGCTAACCTACTTATCACTACGGGAGAGCTCCAGTATGCCGACGGGTGCCAGCCGTCAGCACAGCAAAGAAGGCCGTCGGCGTAGGCTGTGCCGACGGTGGCCGTCGGCGTAGCGTCATCGGTATAGTTCTGGTCGGGGACTGCCCGATCACCGTCGGCACAGACTGGACGTCGGCACAGATTATTGTGCCGACGGTTATACCATCGGCATAGTATTTCAAAATTTTCAATTTTTTTTGAAAAAAGATTCATATTATGTTTTTTTTAAAAAAAAATATTTTTTTCCAATTTTCTTCTTATTCTTTTTTACTTGTTAATCTTTCACGATCACACTTACACTTAGTACACATAATATTAGGTCAAATTGCACTTGTAGTCAAACTTCCCAGTTGGTCACTCATCCTCACACTACTCCCGCCCCAGCACGCTTAACTTCTTGGTTCTCTTCGGATGAGCTTCCATGAAAGAAATGATGCCCTTGTTGTTAATACTACCATATCAATCATATTAACCCTTTGACCGTGCTGCCACATCTCTATATTTTTGAATTCTAAACAATTACTTAAGTAAACAACAATGAATATATATAAATAATAATAATAATATAGAATTTGAAAAACAATTAAATGATTTCATTTTTGTCTTTTTATTTAATATGGAATAATTAATATCAGTAAATACAAATTTGGCAAATAATATGTCTAAATTGATCAGAAAAATGAGAGGAATACAAATATGACATCCATATCATATTTTGAACCTACAATTTAATTTACCCAAAAATCATGAGCAATAGATCAAGTACCTCTAGTTAAAATCTGGTTGACTTTATCGGAAATGAGGTGGGAAACGGCCTCGGCATGACATAGTTTGCCGAAATGAGGTCATATTTGGCACATGTGTGGGCCCTAGGATGGGAAGCAAGACCTCGGACGCGGATTTCTAATCCGGCCCACGGGTAACCATCTTTTCATTTTTAGCGTGCCCAAAAGGTTTTTATTTGTGAAGCAGCTACATGAGGCGCATTTTAGTATGACGTGAAACCTCTGTGCGATGATAGTAGACCACCTACGCACCACCTATCACATGGCATGTACACGCGTTAGCTATTTGAGAACTCATGCGGCTTCCGGCGGAGTCCCGCCGAATCCGCTGGAAACTGACCGGATTTGAACTAGGCCTCAACTATCCGTCACTCCAGAAATTCCGGAAAAATTGTTTTTAGTTCTACGACGCATCATTATATGTGCTAATTTTTGTCCGTTTAGTTTGTTCGCGAATGGGTGCACCCGCACGCCCGGTACGGCGATACCGCATGTCCCGGGGGCCCTGTTTTGGCCAGATGGCAATTTGAACGAAGTCAAAAAATCCCACGGAGCCGCGTGGCGTCATTTTATATGTCATGGTAACTATTTCGTTTGTCAAAACTGGGATACGACAATTAGTTTGAAAAACCCTTCACGAAAAGGGCTATCACGTCCGGAGTTCTATGGATTTCAGGGGAAATAAGGTGGGAAACGGCCTCAGCATGGCATAGTTTCCCGAAACGAGGTCATATTTGGCACGTATGTGGGCCCTAGGATGGGAAGCAAGACCCCGGGTGCGAATTTCTAATCCGACCCACGGGCGACCATCGTTTCATTTTTAGCGTGTCCAAACGGTTTTTATTTGTGAAGCAGCTACATGAGGCGCATTTTAGTATGACGTGAAACCTCCGTGCGATGATAGTAGACCACCTACGCACCACCTATCACATGACATGTGCACGCATTAGCTTTTTGGGAACCCATGCGGCTTCCGGCGGTGTCCCGCCGAATCCGCTGGAAACTTACCGGATTTGAACTAGGGCTCAACTATCCGTCGCTCCAGAAATTCCGGAAAAAATGTTTTTAGTTCTACGACGCATCATTATATGTGCTACTTTTTGTCCGTTTAGTTTTTTCGCGAATGGGTGCACCCGCACGCCCGGTACGGCGATACCGCATGTCCTGGGGGGGGCTGTTTTGGCCAGATGGCAATTTGAACGAAGTCAAAAAATCCCACGGAGCCACATGGTGTCATTTTATATGTCACAGTAACTATTCCGTTTGTCAAAACTGGGATGTGGTAATTATTTTGGAAAATCCTTCACGAAAAGAGCTATCACGTCTGGGGTTCTATTGATTTCAGGGGAAATGAGGTGGGAAACAGCCTCGGCATGGCATAATTTGCCGAAACGAGGTCATATTTGGCATGTGTGTGGGCCCTAGGATGGTAAGCAATACCCCAGACGTGGATTTCTAATCCGACCCACGAGCGACCATTTTTCATTTTTGGCGTGTGTGAAAGCCATGAAAACCTCGAACATTATAGCTCATTTCTAAGAAAATTTATTTAGGTATTCGAAATATTCTATTTTTGATATTTTTCTATGATAGATCTTGTTTTTCTGCAAAATTTGATATATTATACTTATTTTTCTCAGTTAGAATGATTTAGTTATGCTTTTTTGAAGACTGCCATGGAGAAATAGGAAAAAGCTATGCCGACGGTTAAACCGTCGGCACAGATCTGTAGTGAAAAAAAAGGAAAAAAATGTTGTGCCGACAGCCAGACTAATCCTGTGCCGACGGCCAGAACTGTGCCGACAGTGACCGTCGGCACATCCAGCCTGTACCGACGGCCAATTTAACGCTGACGGTCATCCTCGTCGCCGCGCTCCAGAGGCTACTATGCCGACGGTCCCGACATTTGGCCGTCGGCACATCGCCTGGCCGTCGGCGTACGGCAATTCTCCCGTAGTGTATACGTGATAAGCTATATGAATGGTAGTGCATACTATTAATTAGTTAAGTGTGATCAAAGAGTTGACACTGTTTACTGTTTAGGATTGATTCGATCTAGCTTCAGAAGTAAGTAACCAGGTTGCAATGTACAAAACGTAGTCCTCCTGCGCTAAGTACAAACCGCACTGATTAAGAATCAACAAGTTGCAAATGCAAGGGCACGGTGTTTTTTTTTCTTTTTGGGCAAAGAGAGCCTTATATTAATTCTGGATCACACAATGCGCTATCTTGTGTTACAACGTCCCAGATATGGTCAGGGAAAAAATCAAACCAGATACAGCCTAGTGCATCAGCCACCATGTTGCTCTCTCTATTAACATGAACTACCCTGTAGTCCTCAAACAACATCAGAAGTGTTTTTGCCTCATCATACAAGGACCACTGCTTTGATCTGTTCACAGGCAACTACAACGCCTTGGCCACTGCGGCGCAGTCAAGCTCGACGATCACATGTTGGTGCCCTTGCTCAGCCAACAGTTTTATGCCCATTAGCGCAGCCTTAATCTCAGCTTCCTCTGCGTCTTCGCAATTGGGCAACGGAGAGCAGGTAGCCATAAGAACCTTCCCGCTGTGGTCCCTGGCGACGGCACCCACCGCGCTAGGCTTGCCTAGTCCAATAAAGGAGGCGTTTGTGTTCAATTTCACCCAGCTCCTGGGCGGGAGCGGCCAGCTACTGTTTTTGGACCCCCTTCTATCAATCGACATCAATGACTGCCTAGAGACATCACAAACAACAAGTATAGAGTGCTCATTGGCCAAATGAAGTTGAAGTTGCCTTGTTTGTGCTCTCCCTCTCCATAATCTTATTTTTAACTAGGAAAGGTCCCGAAGGACCCATCTCATTGAGAGGTGGGCTTACATTTTCTAGAAAAGTCCAACAAATTGATGATATAGCTAACTAGACCTGCAACTTTACAAAAAGAACTAATGACTAGACCAGCAACGTCTTGACGCATCGCCTAGGGTGACCATGAGAAAGGGCCTCCGCATCGGCATCACACCTAGAGGTAGAAGAACAGCCATCTTGTGGCCAAGATAAGCAAGGGCAAGACGGCCAAAACCAAGAGTAACATTAGAGTTAAGAGTATGGTGTTTTGGATCTCGGCTCCATGGAGCCTTTTTTTAAGAAAAAAAACAAAAAAATGGAACTTCAAATTTCCAAAAAAAAACTAAATGTAGACAATGTTGTATTCTACCAATATGTACAATCGCAAATTGAAACAACTTGTATTCTTGACTGCACAAAATAACAAAATACCAATTTGACCAGTGGCAAGATTGAAATTAAGGAGTACTAAAATTGAAGGGAACTGAATTTAGTTGATTGAGTAGTACATTTATGCATGTAACATCCCCATTGTACAAATCTTCACAAGCTTTCACCCGCAAACCCTTGCCGGTGCACCATATTGATTTCGAATATACTAGTACAAAATATTGCAGGAATGAATATAACTCTGTCTAATAAAAACAAGTATAGAGAACACAAACATTCTATACTTTCACTGTTCAAGCATAATACTCTGAAGATTTGCACAAGTGTAGATACTCAAATTTAATTTCGTCTCTAGATTAGTGCACATTGGATGACCATTTAAAATTTGAGTAGTGGACGGAACCAAGGATTTAGATAAAGGGGTGAAATACCGCAGTTACATGCCGGTAACCGGAATTCTCAGCCCCCTCCAGTAAATGAACTTATCAGTTGAAAAATCTCATTTCATTTGAATTTGGTTTAAATTTAGCTGATTGGTTAGCCTAACCTAAATAGTATGTGCTCTGATGAGATCTGAGATCTAGGGATTGGCCCGATCTCGCGATTTGACCCAAGATCCGAGGGAAAGAGGTGGGAGAGCGCGAGGAACACGAGGAACACGAAGAACACCGGTACTCACGCACGCACACCAACCCGATACACCCGATACTTACCCCCGTGGCTCGATGGACCACGCCAATAGAATCACCCGGAAGAGGCACGCGGCAAAATTCCCGGTGAGAGATTGGTGTTGGAGAAGAAGAGATTGGTGAGGGAGAGAGAGTAGCTTGTACTAGAATCTCACTCAACAATATCCAAATCAACAACAAGAATGGCCTTGATTACAGAGGGATGCTTGTCCAAGATGGATGCTAACCCTAGGGAGACTAAGCTCAAAGTTGGTTTAAGCTCAAAATTATGTCTAAGGGGTAAGGGAGGGGTCCAGGTTCCTTATATAGGCATACAGGGCCAGCAAGGCGAAAAGGTACATAACTTAGGCAGTTTGGTGGGGTCTTCCCGTCAGATCCGGTCCTGGGGCCGGTCAGACCGGGCCTGTGACCGGGTGGCCCGGTCGTGGGTCTGGTCGACCGGTCGCCAACCGGAAACTTCGCAGATTTCCGTCCGGTTGGTTTCCGGTACGAGCTTGTGGGAAATCCGGTTGGCGCCCGGTTGGCCGGGCCTAGGACCGGGTGGTCCGGTCTGGGATCCGGTCTGACCGGGTTCTGGACCGGCCAGCGTCTTTTCTTCCTTCGAGTGCTTCGAGTGACGTCGGGTCCAGCTCCGTGTCCATCTTCATGACTTGATGCTCCTCTCCTTCCCTCGACCATGGGTTGTCCTTCTCTCCGAGGTCTTGATGCACCTTGTACCTAATGACACAAAGTACATTGGCATGAGGTAGCATTCCATCCAGCGGTGTACCGAGATCAAGGGTGGCTAGGAGCGAGGTCACCTTATCATGTAGCGCTTTAACTCGAGCCCGAGTCATTGGTCCACTTGGGGGACTTGTTGGTCTTGGTGTGGAGGTGTCCGAAGGCCACCCCGCATCATCTCCCCCCCCCCCTTGGGAGAGAGTCGTCCTCGACTCTTGTTCATCCTCATCTCCATGATATGGTGATAGGTCGGAGATGTTGAACGTGTTGCTCACCGAGTACTTGGAGGTTGGTATGTCGATGACATAAGCATTGTTGTTGATGCGCTTGAGGACCTTGAACGGCCCATCGCCTCTTGGCTTGAGCTTGGAGTTGCGTTCATGAGGGAACCTTTCTTTCCGAAGGTGAATCCAAACGAGGTCTCCTTCTTCAAACACTCGTTCCTTCTTCTTGGCGTTGAGGTGAGTAGCTTGGCGATGTACATTCTCTTGTATGGTTGCTCTTGTGTCTTCATGTAGTTTCTTCATGGCGGTGGTGTGCTTGTCGAAGTCCATGTTCGTCCTTTCGTGAAGAGGAAGTGGAAGAAGGTCGAGTGCCGTGTTCGGTTCGAAGCCATAGACGACCATGAACGGGCTTCGTGAGGTCGTTGAGTGCTTGGCGCGATTGTAGGCGAACTCCGCGTGTGGTAGACACTCTTCCCATGACTTCAAGTTTTTCTTCACGAGTGTGCGTAGGAGGGTTGAGAGGCTTCTATTGACCACTTCCGTTTGTCCATCGGTTTGAGGGTGCGAGGACGATGAGAATAAGAGCTTCACTCCAAACTTTGCCATGAGTGACTTCCATAGATAACTCATAAACTTGATGTCCCGATCCGACACAATGCTTGTCGGTATTCCGTGTAGGCGAACCACTTCCCTGAAAAACAATGAAGCAATGTGTGAAGCATCATCCGTCTTATGGCATGGTATGAAATGAGCCATTTTAGAGAACCTATCCACTACCACAAAGATAGAATCATGCCCATATTTTGTTCTTGGTAATCCTAGGACGAAATCCATGCTAATATCCGACCAAGGTGCATGAGGAATAGGTAGAGGTGTATAAAGGCCATAGGGATTGGAAGTAGACTTAGCTTGTAAGCAAGTAGTGCACCGGCGGCAAAGGCGTTCCACGTCGCGGTACATCCTTGGCCAATAGTACTGTGTTGAGAGCATGGCGTATGTCTTCTCTCTTCCGAAGTGACCCATGAGACCACCTCCATGCGATTCTTGTAAGAGCAAAAGGCGAAGCGAGGACATAGGGATACAAAGTTTGTTCCCTTTGAACAAGAATCCTTGGTGCAAATAGAAATCATCGAATCCTCGGTCAACGGAACACTTCTCAAATATCGGTGCAAAGAAAGAATCGGAAGTGTAGAGTTCTTTGATCTCATCAAGTCCTAAGACATGAAAATCCAAGCGAGTAAGCAAAAGGGTGTTTTTGCGGGAAAGAGCATCCGCCACGACATTGTCCTTGCCCTTCTTGTATTTGATTACATATGGGAAGGACTCAATGAACTCAACCCATTTTGCATGCCGTTTGTTCAAATTGTGTTGGCTTTTCAAGTACTTCAACGACTCATGGTCGGAATGAATGATAAACTCTTTTGGCCAAAGATAGTGTTGCCAAACTTCAAGAACACGAACCAAAGCATAGAGCTCCTTGTCATAAATAGGATAGTTGAGGCGGGCGCCATCCAACTTCTCACTATAATATGCCACGGGTTTTCCATCTTGCATAAGAACGCCACCAATACCAAGGCCACTCGCATCACACTCAATCTCAAAAGTTTTTGCAAAATTTGGAAGGACGAGAAGAGGAGCTTCCGTAAGGCGTTTCTTCAACTCATCAAAAGCATTTTGTTGGGCCTTGCCCCACACAAACGGAACATTCTTTTTGGTAAGCTCATTCAAAGGGCAAGCAATGGTGCTAAAATCTTTCACAAAACGGCGATAGAAACCAGCGAGGCCATGAAAACTTCGAACTTGAGCAACATTTGTAGGAGTAGGCCAATTGTGGATGGCCTCAACCTTCGAAGAATCAACTTCAATGCCATTGGCGGAAACCACAAAACCAAGGAAAACCAATTTGTTTTGGGCAAAAGTGCATTTGGGAAGATTTGCATAAAGCTTCTCATGACGCAAGATGCATAAGACTTCTGTCACATGTTGCACATGGTCCTCGAGATTTTGGCTATAAATGAGAATATCATCGAAATAGACAACCACACTCTTGCCAATGAGAGGACGCAAGATGTGATTCATGAGGCGCATGAAAGTTGATGGAGCATTTGAAAGACCAAATGGCATGACAAGCCATTCATAGAGACCAAGTTTGGTCTTGAATGCCGTCTTCCATTCATCACCAATTGCCATGTGGATTTGATGGTATCCACTACGCAAATCGACTTTAGAGAAAATCGTGGCACCTCTCAACTCATCAAGCATATCATCTAAGCGTGGAATGGGATGGCGGTAACGAACGGTAATGGCATTGATGGGGCGGCAATCCATACACATTCGTTGCGTCTCATCCGGCTTAGGAACAAGAATCACGGGAACGGCACAAGGGCTAAGACTTTCTCGAACGTACCCTTTGGCGAGGAGATCTTGTATTTGGCGTTGAATCTCCTTGGTGTCCTCGGGGTTGGTGCGGTAGGTGGCACGGTTTGGAAGGGGAGCGCTGGGTATGAGGTCGATGCGGTGCTCGATGCCTCGGAGCGGTGGAAGTCCATGAGGTAGCTCGTCGGGGAAGACGTCTTGGAACTCCTTCAAAAGATACGACAAAGACGAAGGAATGTTTGTTAAGTCGTTAGTCTCCGATGACGGGCCCTTGCAAATTAGCACATAGTGCAATATGGTGGATGGGTTTTCTTGCACTTCTCTCCACTCGCTTTTGGTGGCTAGGAGGACGCTCTTTCTCTCACTCATATAGGGCTTGTGGCGCTCACTCTCCTTTTGGTGGGTCGCTCCCTCTCCTCTCAACTCACTATGGTGGTTGTGTTGTTGTGCCCTTGCTAAAGCCTTCGCATTGTCGGCGATGATTTGGCTAGGAGTCATTGGGCGAAGCTCGAACTTCTTATCCTTGACCTTGAAGGTGTATGCATTGGTGTGTCCATCATGTATAGCCTTCTTGTCAAATTGCCATGGGCGGCCAAGCAACATGTGGCACACCGTCATGGGCACCACGTCGCACTCAATGGTATCTTCATAGGGGCCGATCTTGAAGTTGACGGTGACGGTATGTTGTATCTTGACATTGCCCTTGTCACTCAACCATTGGATATGGTAAGAATGAGGGTGCTTGCGAAGTGTAAGGTTGAGCTTCTCACACAATTCGGTGCTTGCGAGGTTGTGGCAACTTCCCCTGTCGATGATGACCTTGATTGATTTGCCACCAATACCGGCACGGGTTTGGAAGATGTTACACCGTTGGTCTTCCATAGCTTGAGGTTGAGTTGTGAGCACCCTTGTGACTACAAGTGAAGGGTTAGGGTCATGCACGCATAAGAGAGGGTCTTCTCCACTATCTTCATCATAAGCTTCTTCACTTGCGACGGCGGCTTGTACCATGGCTTCATATTCATCTTCATCGAGAGTCGCTATGTCACCATTCTCCATGGTGATCATGACCTTGGTATTCTTGCACTCAAAGGATTTGTGGCCTTGGGTGCCACACTTGAAGCAAGTGACATTAGAGGGTCCCGTAGAGGCCTTAGAGGAGGCGGTAGAGAACACCGTTTGCTTCATGCGACTTTGGGTAGTCGGTTGCTTGGATGGTGTAGAGGATGCGGTAGGCTTGACACTTGTTGTAGGTGTTGTTGTCGCGAACTTGGAGGCGAAGTATGACTTGGACTTGGAGTACTTGATGTCCTCACTCACTTGGCGCTCGGCCTTGGAGGCTTGGTGAACCAACTCAACCATGTTGGAATAAGGTTGGAACTCCACAATTCGCTTGATGGGATAGTTGAGGCCATTGAAGAAACGAGCGATGGTTTGTTGCTCGGATTCTTGTATGTTAGCTCGCATCATAGTCAACTCCATCTCCTTGAAGAACTCCTCAACGGTCTTGGTACCTTGCTTCAACTTTTGGAGCTTGTTGAAGAGGTCGGTCTCATAGTGGGTTGGTACAAAGCGAGCTTGCATCTCTTCTTTCATCTCTTCCCAAGTGTCAATCGGAGGTTCACCCTTTTCTTCTCTTAGAGTTAGGACTTGCTCCCACCAAGTGTTGGCGTAGTCTTCAAACTCAAGAGACGCCATGGCCACTTTCTTGGCACCGGAGTAGTTGTGGATGCGGAAAATCTTGTCAACCTTGAGTGCCCATGAGAGGTAGGCCTCGGCATCTTCTTCACCTTTGAACTTGGGCATGGTGAACTTGAGCCTTCCAAACATGTTCTCTTCATCCTCCAAATTTCTTCGGCGAGGACGGATGCCTTCATCTCTTGTGGCTTGAGGTGGTATAGGAGGTCTTCCGCGGCCAACCATAGCATTGGGTTGGCATTGAAGTTGAACACTAGCCTCACTTGGTTCGCGATGATGATGTTGTTGAAGATCTTGACAAAGTTGTTGGGGTGGTTGACGACGTCCAAGGATGGCCCTCTGATCTTGATCATGTTGCGGTTCACCTCGTCCACGTTGGTCATGGCGAGGATGATTCCGGAGACCACGCCTCGGGTGCTCTTGATGACCTTGGGCGTGAGCATCACCATGTGGCGCCATGTTGTGGAAGACGTTGTCGTGGGGTTGGTCGTCACGCCCATGGTGGGCATGGCGAGCCAGTTGAGGAAGATCTTGTGGAGGACGTTCATGTGGACGAGCATGGCGATGGATTTCTCCTCGCCTAGAGTTGGAGCGAGAGTCTTCATGACGAGCATGTGGGCGATGAGGTCGATGATGGTCTTCATGCCTTGAAGAGGAGCTTGAGGACGAACGGCGACCATGAGAGTAGTAATCTTGTGATGAGCTTGATGATGATGAAGTAGAACGGTGTCGGTGATGACGACCCAAGTTGGTGATGGCGCGCTCGAGGCTATCCATGCGCCGCTCCATGTTCGCATCATTGGCCGCCATTTGTCCATGCAAGTTGTCCGTGGCTTCTCGGAGGAGAGATATATCTTGGTTCACTTGGGAGAAGTTGTGGGCCACTTCTTCATATTGCTCGTCGATGCGTGTCTCGAACAAGGTGAGTTGCTCCTTGAACTCTTGGCGTTGTGTCCAAAGATTGTGGTGTGTCGCCAACCTCTCGGTGTTGTGTAAGACTTCATCGTCCCGAGCTTCATCTCCGTGCCTATCCATGATAGCAAGACAAGAACTATGTTGTGTATGTTAGTGGAAGGAGACTACCTCGCACTCTTACCGAGGTAAGATAGTATTGAGGCAATCAACCAAGCCAAAAGTAAGATCAAGTGTATCGGGAACACACGCAAAACCGCACGCAAAAGCTAGCAAATATGGTGTTAGGAAAGTATGGTGGAAAGCCAAAAGACAAAATCCGAAATCAAGTATGTTGTTAAAAGTGGGTGAGGTCCAAATTCCAAATGTCTAAGTGGCGATCACTATAAACACGGAAAAGTTGTGGAACACACACACGAGATAAGCGGGGTTAGTGCAACCAAAAGTGAGCGGAAAAGTGTATGTAAGGGTGCTCGATGTCACACTAACACAAGGAGAGCCAAAGCTTTGGTTGCAATGGAGAGACAACAAGATTCACACGCGGCCTCTCTTCTCCTCTCTCTTTTGCTTAAAAGCTTATGACTCTTTTGTATACGGTGGCACTTGCACTCTTTTGTATCTATGATGGCACTTGCACTCTTTTGTATGTATGGTGCGACTCGCACTCTTTTGTGTTTTTGGGGCTTTTTCACGCACTATGTTAGCGTTAGCCTTGCTTTTGCTATCTTGCCACACGAGTGTTTGTTTGGAAGCTTTACTCCACACTACACACACACCTCACAATCGGGGCCACGTGCAATGTCTCGCAACACTAAACAAGCAATGCTCGATAGGATAGATCGCAAAAGGAAGAGGGTTACAAGAGAAAGCTGCAAGTTATACCTGCGATGATGGTGGTGGTGGTGGTGGTGGTGGTAGCCGAAATCGAGCTCGGAGGAGGGCGCGGAGCGGCGCCCGGTCTGGGATCCGGTTGGACCGGACTGTGGACCGGCTGGTCCGATTGGCGCCCGGTCGGCCGGGTGCGGGGCCGGCTGGTCCGGTCTGGGAGCCGGTTGACCGGCTTCTCCACCGGGTTTCGCGGTTTCTCTCTCCTGTTCTTCCCCAAACCAAAACTAAAAGAGCAAATCGACGGGAAACAATGGAATTGGAGGCTAAAAGTTGGGGAAATAGTAGATCAAGCACAGCAACACCGAATCCACGGACCAAAACCACTCAAAACGCAACCAAATCACAGATCCGTCCAAAGGCAATTTGGGGCTATTTTTTGGAAAAATTTCTAGAAACGAAATCGGGTGGGTGGAGGGTCAAAATCGCGGTAACCAAGAGCTGCTGATACCATATGATGAGATCTGAGATCTAGGGATTGGCCCGATCTCGCGATTTGACCCAAGATCCGAGGGAAAGAGGTGGGAGAGCGCGAGGAACACGAGGAACACGAAGAACACCGGTACTCACGCACGCACACCAACCCGATACACCCGATACTTACCCCCGTGGCTCGATGGACCACGCCAATAGAATCACCCGGAAGAGGCACGCGGCAGAATTCCCGGTGAGAGATTGGTGTTGGAGAAGAAGAGATTGGTGAGGGAGAGAGAGAGAGTAGCTTGTACTAGAATCTCACTCAACAATATCCAAATCAACAACAAGGATGGCCTTGATTACAGAGGGATGCTTGTCCAAGATGGATGCTAACCCTAGGGAGACTAAGCTCAAAGTTGGTTTAAGCTCAAAATTATGTCTAAGGGGTAAGGGAGGGGTCCAGGTTCCTTATATAGGCATACAGGGCCAGCAAGGCGAAAAGGTACATAACTTAGGCAGTTTAGTGGGGTCTTCTCGTCAGATCCGGTCCTGGGGCCGGTCAGACCGGGCCTGTGACCGGGTGGCCCGGTCGTGGGTCCGGTCGACCGGTCGCCAAACGGAAACTTCGCAGATTTCCGTCCGGTTGGTTTCCGGTACGAGCTTGTGGGAAATCCGGTTGGCGCCCGGTTGGCCGGGCCTGGGACCGGGTGGTCCGGTCTGGGATCCGGTCTGACCGGGTTCTGGACCGGCCAGCGTCTTCTCTTCCTTCGAGTGCTTCGAGTGACATCGGGTCCAGCTCCGTGTCCATCTTCATGACTTGATGCTCCTATCCTTCCCTCGACCATGGGCTGTCCTTCTCTCCGAGGTCTTGATGCACCTTGTACCTAATGACACAAAGTACATTGGCATGAGGTAGCATTCCATCCAACGGTGTACCGAGATCAAGGGTGGCTAGGAGCGAGATCACCTTATCATGTAGCGCTTTAACTCGAGCCCGAGTCATTGGTCCACTTGGGGGACTTGTTGGTCTTGGTGTGGAGGTGTCCGAAGGCCACCCCGCATCATGCTCCCTCTCCACTATAGCCCCATGCCCCAATTCATTTTTCTGAATCTTTCACTTTCTTCTTGTCCAAACCTTATTTTCAAATATTTAGATATTTTTTAGTTTGAAATTCAAATTTTGTTTGAGAATCGTGTACGGTATTTTATCGGTTAGGGCATGTACAATGTAGGGGAAATGTGCCTTCTCTTAGCAATCCACGTCACACTAAATATAAATGGTATTATGCATTGTCTCTTATTGTTATCTCTACTAATAAATGAGAATCAACTAAATTTTAGAAAGAAATTAAATTGATAAGAGAAGACAAATAGTATAATGGAGAAAATAACTTCCTCTTATTTTATAAGAGATCATCCCTTAGCTAAGAGAAGACAACCTTTTTTTTCATTCTCTCTCCGCCAACTAAACAAAAATCCTACGTGGCAACCTTAAGGGAAGGCTAACCTCACCCCATTGTACGTGCCCTTATCTCCAGTGGACGTGGTTACCAAAAATCTCAGTCCCCTCCGAGATTTGTTTCAAACCGGTACCCAAAACCTTGGACGAAATAGATGAACAATCACAAGCAAAACCATTTCGTGAACCTCAATATGGGATCTAAAATCCCTCCGATCCAAAATAGGTGTTGGAGATTTAGTGCAAACTTTATTTTTTTAGATAAAGGAGCATCACCCTAGCCTCTGCATTAATTGATGCACACGGCTTGCTTTATTAACCAAAGTATCCAATTCACCAAAGATTCAACATCACTTATTACATTCACGGATCAGCTAAAGTGGCTACATGAATCAACCAATAGAAAATAGGGCACACAGACCCTCTATGCATTTGCTATTCTATTAGTCTGGAAAAAGAAGTCCTGAGCAACCACTAGCATTCGGTTGCGTCCAGTAATCATATCCTCCCGCTGGTTCAACGGGAGAAGGAAAACCAGTTGTTGAATCGAATGAACAACTCGCCGGATAACCTGCGAAAAATTAGTTCCAATTTGTTTGTTAAAGATAATATCATTTCTACTCCTCCAAATTGCCCAACAAAGAGCAGATACTCCAATTTGAATTTTCTGTTTATCAATCTTCCGTACTCCATAAAGCCATCTACCAAACATATAGTAAGAGCATATCCACTTGTTTGCCCTCCCCACGCCAAAATCCGGGGAAATTTACGTTCGGATTGGACGTAAATTTGGCGTGGGAAGGAGTAGTTTCCCAGCCGCGTTCTCAGGCGAAGACGGCGATCTAAATTTGAAAAACGGAAACTTGACAAACTGCGGCTTAAAACGATCGAATTTAGACTAAATTTAATGATATTTACTATATAGAGGGCGAAGTTCATACATAGAGGCCGAATTCGACTATATTTCGAATTCGGCTAGGGGAATACAACTGTAAATATTAAAACACGGCGCTCTACATGCCGAAATGGCGGTAGAACACCGTGTAGTCCATGTCGCCGTCGCCGCCATCGTCGTCGGAGCCGTCGTCGTCGAACTGCGGCGGCGCCGAAGCCGCCTGGCTGCTGCCTTGGCCGGCGTCTCCCCACCGGCCACTCGTGCGAGGCGAGGACGGCGATGGCTTGTACCAGTCGTCGTCGGAGGCTTCGAGGTCGACGACGGGGATGGCGGCGCCGTATGGAGGAGTCGCAGGCCGGCAGTAGCGAGCGACGTCCTCGAGGAGCCTCGCCTGCCGCTCCGCCTCCTCCTTCTCCCACTGCTCCCTCGACCAGGCGCAAGCCTGGTCGAGTGGCATGGCGTTCTCAGCGGGGACGAGGTCCTGGAGGGACCTCGCCATGATGGCCTCGAGGATGGCGGCGTCCTCGGCGCTTTCGGCCTCCTCCACCTTCACCTTCGCCGGCTTGCGCTTCCGCTCGCCGGAGGTGTCGTGTTCGCGCTTGGGGCGGAGCCGTCCTTGTGCCGTCGAGGGCTCGCGGATGACGACCCCGCCGCCGCGCGCGCGGTTGCTCGGTGGGGAAGACGGCTCCTTTTTCACCGGCGCCAAGGTTGGCGCCGACTTGGAGAGCGACCTCGACGCCGAACCGGAAGACGAGGAACTGGCAGCCATGCGCCGTGGCTGCCAGCTGCTTCCTCGGCGGCGGCTGGCCGATGCCCTCGACAGTGGGGGCATCGTCAGAACGGGGAAGTTGCCGCCCTCGATGTGTTCGAGGACGGCCTCGAGTGTCCGGCCCGGCACGCTCCACCAACGCCGGCGACCCGCGGCGTTGTTGCGTGGAGGCGGAGGCGGCGGGCCATCGTAGGAGGCGATCTCCCGCTCCCACCGCCGCAGGAAGTACGAGTTCCACCTCGTGTAGTTGTCGGGGTGGTAGCGCGGGTCGGCGCGCTCTTCGTCCGTCAAGGTCATCCGGGCCTCCTCGATGGCGGCGTCGCGGGCGTGGCCCTGGGGCAGCGGCGGGATTGGCAAGCCGCCCGCACTTAGCCGCCACCCGCCGCCGGGAGGCCTCGTGTCCGGCGGGCAGGGGTACCTGATACGTCTCCGACGTATCGATAATTTCTTATGTTCCATGCCACATTATTGATGTTATCTACATGTTTTATGCACACTTTATGTCATATTCGTGCATTTTCTGGAACTAACCTATTAACAAGATGCCGAAGTGCCAGTTCCTGTTTTCTGCTGTTTTTGGTTTCAGAAATCCTAGTAACGAAATATTCTCGGAATCGGACGAAATCAACGCCCAAGTTCCTATTTTCACCGGAAGCATCCAGAACACCCGGGAAGGACCGGAGGGGGGGCACCTTTGGGCCCCAGGACCATAGGCCGGCGCGGCCCAGGCCCTGGCCGCGCCGCCCTATGGTGTCGTCGCCCCTTCGACCCTCCTGCGCCGCCTCTTCGCCTATATAAAGCCCCTGGATCGAAAACCCTGATACGTTCGGCGAAAACCACAGAAACCTTCCAGAGCCGCCGCCATCGCGACGCCAAGATCTGGGGGATAGGAGTCTCTGTTCCGGCACCCTGCCGGAGCGGGGAAGTGCCCCCGGAAAGCTTCTCCATCGACACCGCTGCCATCTCCACCGCCATCTTCATCACCGCTGCTGCTCCCATGAGGAGGGAGTAGTTCTCCATCGAGGCTCGGGGCTGTACCGGTAGCTATGTGGTTCATCTCTCTCCCATGTACCTCAATACAATAATCTCATGAGCTGCTTTACATGATTGAGATTCATATGAGTTTGTATCACAATTTATCTATGTGCTACTCTAGCAATGTTATTAAAGTAGTTCTATTCCTCCTGCACGTGTGTAAAGGTGACAGTGTGTGCACCGTGTTAGTACTTGGTTTATGCTATGATCATGATCTCTTGTAGATTGCGAAGTTAACTATTGCTATGATAGTATTGATGTGATCTATTCCTCCTACATATGCATGAAGGTGACAGTGTGCATGCTATGTTAGTACTTGGTTTAGTCTTTTGATCTATCTTACACTATAAGGTTACCAAAACATGAGCATTATTGTGGAGCTTGTTAACTCCGGCATTGAGGGTTCGTGTAATCCTACGCAATGTGTTCATCATCCAACAAGAGTGTAGAGTATGCATTTATCTATTCTGTTATGTGATCAATGTTGAGAGTGTCCACTGGTGAAAGTCTAATCCCTAGGCCTTGTTCCTAAATACTGCTGCGTTACTACTGCTTGTTTCTTGTTTCAACTGTGTTACTACTGCTGCAATACTACCACCATCAACTACACGCCAAAGAAGCTATTTTTACGGCACCGTTGCTACTGCTCATATATATTCATACCACCTGTATTTCACTATCTCTTCGCCGAACTAGTGCACCTATTAGGTGTGTTGGGGACACAAGAGACTTCTTGCTTTGCGGTTACAGGGTTGCATGAGAGGGATATCTTTGACCTCTTCCTCCCTGAGTTCGATAAACCTTGGGTGATCCACTTAAGGGAAAACTTGCTGCTGTTCTACAAAGCTCTGCTCTTGGAGGCCCAACACTGTCTACAGGAAAAGGAGGGGGAACGTAGATATCAAGCTATTTTCTGGCGCCGTTGCCGGGGAGGAAAGGTAAAAGGTACTCACACTCCGGACCTCGGCTACTAAGCTATTTTCCGGCGTCGTAAGTACTCAAAGCTATTTCCTTTAGATCCTGCAATTGCATCTTTTTGTTTCTTGTTTACACTAGTAAGGCATAATGGACAACAATGAGCTTTTTACTCTATTTCCTGATTTAAGACATGGATGGTTTGATCCGAAAATTAAAAAACCCATGGAACATATTAATATGAACACTTTGAACACCATTGTTGCGAATGACATGGAAAATTCTAAGCTTGGGGAAGCTGGTTTTGATGAGCATGATCTTTTTAGTCCCCCGGGCAATGAGGAGGAAATTTACTTTGATGATACTTTGCCTCCTATTTATGATGATTATAATGATAGAAGTCTTTTGGTGCCACCTACTATGGAGAATAAATTTTGTTGTGATTATACTATGCCTCCTACACTTGATGAGAATGATAATGATAGCTACTTTGTTGAATTTGCTCCCACTACAACTAATAAAATTGATTATGCTTATGTGGAGAGTAATAATTTTATGCATGAGACTCATGATAAGAATGCTTTATGTGATAGTTATATTGTTGAGTTTGCTCATGATGCTACTGAAAGTTATTATGAGAGAGGAAAATATGGTTGTAGAAATTTTCATGTTACTAAAACACCTCTCTATGTGCTGAAATTTTTGAAGCTACACTTGTTTTATCTTCCTATGCTTGTTACTTTGCTCTTCATGAACTTGTTTATGTACAAGATTCCTTTTCATAGGAAGCATGTTAGACTTAAATGTGTTTTGAATTTTCCTCTTGATGCTCTCTTTTGCTTCAACTACTATTTCTTGCGAGTGCATCATTAAAACTGCTGAGCCCATCTTAATGGCTATAAAGAAAAGAACTTCTTGGGAGATAACCCATGTGTTTATTTTGCTACAGTACTTTGTTTTTATTTTGTGTCTTGGAAGTTGTTTACTACTGTAGCAACCTCTCCTTATCTTAGTTTAGTGTTTTGTTGTGCCAAGTAAAGCCGTTGATAGAAAAGTAAGTACTAGATTTGGATTACTGCGCAGTTCCAGATTTCTTTGCTGTCACGAATCTGGGTCTACCTCCCTGTAGGTAGCTCAGAAAATTAAGCCAATTTACGTGCATGATCCTCAGATATTTACGCAACTTTCATTCAATTTGGGCATTTTCATTTGAGCAAGTCTGGTGCCATTTTAAAATTCGTCAATACGAACTGTTCTGTTTTGACAGATTCTGCCTTTTATTTCGCATTGCCTCTTTTGCTATGTTGGATGAATTTCTTTGATCCATTAATGTCCAGTAGCATTATGCAATGTCCAAAAGTGTTAACAATGGTTGTGTCACCTCTGAATATGTTAATTTAAATTGTGCACTAACCCTCTAATGAGTTGTTTCAAGTTTGGTGTGGAGGAAGTTTTCAAGGATCAAGAGAGGAGTATGATGCAACATGATCAAGGAGAGTGAAAGCTCTAAGCTTGGGGATGCCCCGGTGGTTCACCCCTGCATATATCAAGAAGACTCAAGCGTCTAAGCTTGGGGATGCCCAAGGCATCCCCTTCTTCATCGACAACATTATCAGGTTCCTCCCCTGAAACTATATTTTTATTCCATCACATCTTATGTGCTTTGCTTGGAGCGTCGGTTTGTTTGCTTCTATTTTTGTTTTTGTTTGAATAAATGCTTGTGTGGGAGAGAGACACGCTCCGCTGGTTCGTATGAACATATGTGTTCTTAGCTTTTAGTATTCATGGCGAAGTTTCTTCTTCGTTAAATTGTTATATGGTTGGAATTGGAAAATGATACATGTAGTAATTGCTATAAATGTCTTGGGTAATGTGATACTTGGCAATTGTTGTGCTCATGTTTAAGCTCTTGCATCATATACTTTGCACCCATTAATGAAGAAATACATAGAGCATGCTAAAATTTGGTTTGCATATTTGGTTTCTCTAAGGTCTAGATAATTTCTAGTATTGAGTTTGAACAACAAGGAAGACGGTGTAGAGTCTTATAATGTTTTCAATATGTCTTTTATGTGAGTTTTGCTGCACCGGTTCATCCTTGTGTTTGTTTCAAACAACCTTGCTAGCCTAAACCTTGTATCGAGAGGGAATACCTCTCATGCATCCAAATCCTTGAGCCAAACAACACTATGCCATTTGTGTCCACCATACCTACCTACTACATGGTATTTTTCCGCCATTCCAAAGTAAATTGCTTGAGTGCTACCTTTAAAATTCCATCATTCACCTTTGCAATATATAGCTCATGGGACAAATAGCTTAAAAACTATTGTGGTATTGAATATGTAATTATGCACTTTATCTCTTATTAAGTTGCTTGTTGTGCGATAACCATGTTCACTGGGGACGCCATCAACTACTCTTTGTTGAATTTCATGTGAGTTGCTATGCATGTCCGTCTTGTCTGAAGTAAGAGCGATCTACCACCTTATGGTTAAGCATGCATATTGTTAGAGAAGAACATTGGGCCGCTAACTAAAGCCATGATCCATGGTGGAAGTTTCAGTTTTGGACATATATCCTCAATCTCAAATGAGAAAATTATTAATTGTTGTTACATGCTTATGCATAAAAGAGAAGTCCATTATCTGTTGTCTATGTTGTCCCGGTATGGATGTCTAAGTTGAGAATAATCAATAGAGAGAAATCCAATGCGAGCTTTCTCCTTAGACCTTTGTACAGGCGGCATAGAGGTACCCCTTTGTGACACTTGGTAAAAATATGTGCATTGTGATGATCCGGTAGTCCAAGCTAATTAGGACAAGGTGCGGGCACTATTAGTATACTATGCATGAGGCTTGCAACTTATAAGATATAATTTACATGATACATATGCTTTATTACTATCGTTGACAAAATTGTTTCATGTTTTTAAAATCAAAGATCTAGCACAAATATAGCAATCGATGCTTTTCCTCTATGGAGGACCATTCTTTTACTTTCATTGTTGAGTCAGTTCACCTATTTCTCTCCACCTTAAGAAGCAAACACTTGTGTGAACTGTGCATTGATTCTTACATACTTGCATATTGCATTTGTTATATTGCTTTGCATTGACAATTATCCATGAGATATACATGTTATAAGTTGAAAGCAACCGCTGAAACTTCATCTTCCTTTATGTTGCTTCAATACCTTTACTTTGATTTATTGCTTTATGAGTTAACTCTTATGCAAGACTTATTGATGCTTGTCTTGAAGTGCTATTCATGAAAAGTCTTTGCTTTATGATTCACTTGTTTACTCATGTCATATACATTGTTTTGATCGCTGCATTCACTACATATGCTTTACAAATAGTATGATCAAGGTTATGATGGCATGTCACTCCAGAAATTATCTGTGTTATCGTTTTACCTGCTCGGGACGAGCAGAACTAAGCTTGGGGATGCTGATACGTCTCTGACGTATCGATAATTTCTTATGTTCCATGCCACATTATTGATGTTATCTACATGTTTTATGCACACTTTATGTCATATTCGTGCATTTTCTGGAACTAACCTATTAACAAGATGTCAAGTGCCGGTTCTGTTTTCTGCTGTTTTTGGTTTCAGAAATCCTAGTAACGAAATATTCTCGGAATCGGACGAAATCAACGCCCAAGTTCCTATTTTCACCGGAAGCATCCAGAACACCCGGGAAGGACCAGAGGGGGGGCACTGGGCCCCCAGACCATAGGCCGGCGCGGCCCAGGCCCTGGCCCTCCTGCGACCCTCCTCTTCGCCTATATAAAGCCCCTGGATCGAAAACCCTGATACGTTCGGCGAAAACCACAGAAACCTTCCAGAGCCGCCGCCATCGCGACGCCAAGATCTGGGGGACAGGAGTCTCTGTTCCGGCACCCTGCCGGAGCGGGGAAGTGCCCCCGGAAGGCTTCTCCATCGACACCGCTGCCATCTCCACCGCCATCTTCATCACCGCTGCTGCTCCCATGAGGAGGGAGTAGTTCTCCATCGAGGCTTGGGGCTGTACCGGTAGCTATGTGGTTCATCTCTCTTCCATGTACCTCAATACAATAATCTCATGAGCTGCTTTACATGATTGAGATTCATATGAGTTTGTATCACAATTTATCTATGTGCTACTCTAGCAATGTTATTAAAGTAGTTCTATTCCTCCTGCACGTGTGTAAAGGTGACAGTGTGTGCACCGTGTTAGTACTTGGTTTATGCTATGATCATGATCTCTTGTAGATTGCGAAGTTAACTATTGCTATGATAGTATTGATGTGATCTATTCCTCCTACATATGCATGAAGGTGACAGTGTGCATGCTATGTTAGTACTTGGTTTAGTCTTTTGATCTATCTTACACTATAAGGTTACCAAAACATGAGCATTATTATGGAGCTTGTTAACTCCGGCATTGAGGGTTCGTGTAATCCTACGCAATGTGTTCATCATCCAACAAGAGTGTAGAGTATGCATTTATCTATTCTGTTATGTGATCAATGTTGAGAGTGTCCACTGGTGAAAGTCTAATCCCTAGGTCTTGTTCCTAAATACTGCTGCGTTACTACTGCTTGTTTACTGTTTCACTGTGTTACTACTGCTGCAATACTACCACCATCAACTACACGCCAGCAAGCTATTTTCTGGCACCGTTGCTACTGCTCATATATATTCATACCACCTGTATTTCACTATCTCTTCGCCGAACTAGTGCACCTATTAGGTGTGTTGGGGACACAAGAGACTTCTTGCTTTGTGGTTGCAGGGTTGCATGAGAGGGATATCTTTGACCTCTTCCTCCCTGAGTTCGATAAACCTTGGGTGATCCACTTAAGGGAAAACTTGCTGCTGTTCTACAAACTTCTGCTCTTGGAGGCCCAACACTGTCTACAGGAAAAGGAGGGGGAACGTAGACATCAGTACCCCGCCTGGTGGAGGAGGTGCCCCTCCCATGCGTGGAGCGACCGGCGAGGGAAACCGTTGTTGGCCGCGCCGTCTTCGTCGTTGTAGTCCATGGAGCTCGTCGAGGGTCGAGGGAAGGAAGAGGAAGAGGAAGAGGAAGAGTGGTGCGACGCATCGCGGCGAGCGGGGTATTTAGGCGGGGCTGGAGCCGGCGATTTATTGCCGCGTGGATGCTACGCGTCCGCGGCGAGCTGACCGGCGGCAGCCTTTACTGCGCGCGGAAGACAATGCGTCTGTCGCTGACCAGCCGGGTCCACCTCTGCGGCGAAGACGAAGCGAAAGCGCGGGAGAGATTTCTCGGCGTTTCGCGCGCTTTCACTTCGTCCGGAGTCCCCGAGCGCGCCTCGGGGGACCGGGGATGGCGTGGGCTCGCCGGATGGATTTAGGCCCAAATCCGGAGAAAAACGAGGAATCGGGGACGCGACTGGGCCGAAATCGGCCGTCCGGATGACAAAAACGTCGCTCGGGGGTCTCTTCGGGGAGACGAGTGGGGATGCTCTAATATTAGCTGGTGGAGGAATGTTATAAGTTAAATACATCATACGCCAAATAATCTTCGCAAAAGAACAACCAATGAACAAATGATTAACAGTTTCAGTGAAAACTTTATACTTACTAAATATATACTAATTAAATCAATGAAAATTATCATGTATCGGAGGGAGTAATATTTGCACAAGCATGAACATGAAAAAAAACATGTTACATCGATGAGAAATGAAGCCCATGTCCTGCGAGCATCTTCCTCTCTAGAGTACATGCTGAAGTTATCCAACTGCTTGCAGGTAGATATCCAACAAAAAGACTGACGGATTGAGAACATGTCAAGTATCTTGTAGCGATCTCGGATTGTTGATCTCTTATCCATCACGAAAGCAATAAACGTTCTCAGTTTGAAGGTTAACGAACACATGGTGTCCTGTCTTAAGGATGTAGACATAGGCATGTGATTTAAACTCTAAGGCGCCTTGCTGCTATGAGACCCAAATAAACTCTCGGACCAATGCTTAGTAAAACCACAAATAATGCTTGCTCTGCAATCTCTCTTACAAATGTTACTCCTACCATAGACTGTATCTTATGCACAGGATAACACTTTGGAAAAGTCTTCCAACATCGATGTTTCTGAAGGCTTTGACATACAACACTCCAATGCTAATTCTACAATAATTATTAATCTGAAGGTTTCGGGAATTTTGTGCGGAGCACCTGCCTGTACATGCAGAATGTATCAGCTTCCTTTCCGTAGTGCATCTTGTCAATGTTTTGCACATTTTCAAATGGAACCACTCAAAGCTCCTGACCACAGCTTGTTCTTTTCAAGATTTAAAACCTGCTCGCTTGCGAACCTGCCACATCATACAAATTAGTAAAATGAAAGCGAATACCAGTCAGCAGAGGTGACAATAGATACTGTCAGAAGCAACTGAAAATAATCTTGGATGAAGAGCATGTCGAATATCTTCTAGCGACAGATTGTTGACCTCGTATCTATTAGGAAGGCAATAAAGTTTCTCGGTTTAAAGGTTAATGAACACATGGGGTACTGCCTTAAGGCTGTGTGGATATATGCATGTGATTCAAAGCCTCTTCCTTGACAATACTTTCCACAAAAATGGCAGGTATACACACACTAAGGTTTGATAACGATGGAGCAGAACTTATAATATTTCAAAATCCCGTAGATCAAGAAAGTCTTGTTCGAAAACAAATATTGCAAAAAAAAAATATTTACATGTATATAAAATTAACAGAGCATGGGAGTGATTAACATAGTTAACCAGCACAAAGTAACATCCCAGGCAAGGGATTTATCATAATAACAGGCTCTGTAGGGTGAGTTAATGATCTGTCAAGAAGTTTTATGTTGTCACAGCATATTTGCCAATTGCCAAACAAAAATTATGTATATAGTTCATAGGTTAAACCTAGGGAATCAAAGGAAATAGAGCAAACTAAGTACCTGTGGAGTCAGCCCTACGATACTTTCTATATATAAAAAGGAAAGCATAAGAAGTTTCCAGAGGTTTATAAAGGAGTGGGCTGAATAAATTTTTGAAAACACATATAGCATGATCACCAGTTATAAATCTGTCGCCGGAATTATTTGAGCACTACATCCCTTTGAGTTCTATAACACAAAAATTATTTAAATGCTAAGTCCAGCTCTACATGTTCTTATGCTCGTCAGTACCAGATCAACATGTGCTTCTGCCTTCTGCTGGATAAAGTTGCATGAAATTCAGCAAGTACATAAACCACTCTAAGCACATGTTGTAAGTCGCAAGTAATTCTCGCACCATGAACAGAACATCCAGGTTTAGACTACTACTACTCTCATGAAACCACAGGCAAATAAACAACTCTAAAATGCTAGTACGAAGAATTTACACCTGTCAATTCACAGTGTCTACTAAAAAGAAATCTCAGAGCAGCTCGATCGGCCTCCTCTCTGGAGCAACTTTGCATCCGGGTCCTCATCCTCCACCTCTCCACAGTGAAACTGTTAAGTTCCACATTTTTCATCTTGTATGTTTTTACATCTGCTTTATTCAATTTCAAGAAACTAAAGCAAGTATCAAAGGTTGCTCAGAATACCATTCATAGACTTTCAACAACTACCTACAGATACACTGATCTCTTCTAAGATAGAGTTGGTACAAAACACCGCGAATAACATTGCACATATCCATGAATTTCCCTTCTTAACATAATAATAAACATAATAAGTATACCAAAGGTACAGAATATAACTCAGTGGATATTATAGGGATATAAGCAATAAATAACTAAAGAAATCTATCCATAGGAGTTCAAAGATAAACAAATTTGTCCCACCATTGGATGTTCCATCACCAGCTTTGTCTATGTATTGATATCCGAAAAAAACAAAAGAATTTCCAGGTAGATAAATAATTGGATGCATCCACTAGACTACCACGTCATGCAAGGGCTGCATAATAGCTAGACATTTTCATGGAAAGTTCTTAAATCTATCAGGCACTTTCCCGCTGCGAGCGGCAGCATAGTCTTCGGCGAGGTGTGGCGCCGCTTCCTTGTGAGGGCATATGAACTCCTCCACGAATACCTTCTCAAACATCGTGACAATCGTATTGTGGCTCCACTCTGGATCGAGCAATCCATTTTCCTTTAGAAACTTCACAACATAGTGCCTGGCTCTGACCTGGGCTTCCGCGCAGTAAAGCATAAAATTAAAATCAGAAGCAATGTATGCCGGTTCCACCCCCACCTCAGAGATGAGGAAATTGGCTCGGCGCTGCAGCAAATCCTTTGGCATCGACAGCAACATTGAATCCCTACATATAGCAATGGCCACCTCAGCATCCGACCACCTGAACGTGTTCTTCAAGTAGTCAACTTTGGCGGTGAGGTTCCCCTTGGTGCGGAATCCGATAGCCTGGAGCGCTTGCGCGAACATCCCAGAGCCACGGGGCACACCTAGAGTACCTTCGGCGATTGCCACCATCGTCCGGACACGCTCCGGGTTGGAGGTCAGCATCCACTGCACGCGAACGCACAGCTTGCCAATCTCAGCGTCGCGCAGCCCGCACTCACGCAGGAACTCGGTGTTGGGCTTGACAGCCTTGTCGAGGTCGGGCGAGAGAATGTAGGCGTTGGTCCTCAGAGCCCAGAGGAGGTTCTCGTAGGAGCCGAAGAGGGGCAGGTAGTGCTGCAGCTTGGAGACGATGGTCTTACTTCGAAATTGCCTGGGGACGAGCACGAGGAGGCGCGCGATGTCGGGACGCGAGAGGCCGAGAGCGGCGATCTCCGCGACTTTGGGGGACAGGGTTTTGTCGACCTTGGCGCAGAGGAACTCGGGGTCCTTGGCGATGAGGGTGGCGACGTGGGCGCCGGGGAGGCCGAGGTCGGCGAGGAAGGCGCGTACGGCGTCGGGGTTGGAGGTGGACTTGAGGTGGTAGAGCTTCGTGGAGGCCCAGGAGGCGCTTCTCGAGGTGAGGCCGCAGGTGTCGACGAGGTACTTGTAGTCCACGACGCCGATGCTAGGGCTTGGGGAGTTGAGGGGCGCCGCGACGGTGGCGAAGAGGTGGCGATAATGTAGGGAGGAGTTCTTGGGGAGGGTGGCGGAGGAAGAGTAGAGGGCCTGGGTGAGGATGGAGCTGCGGAGGCGGAGCATGGCTGGCGGCGTGGCGGCGGCGCTGGCAATGGCAAGAATTCCGATGGGTCGCGTTGAGGTCGAGCGAATTTGTTGGAGTTGCGATACCGATGCCTGGCGATGAATTGGTCTCCCACGTGTGGTTATTGGGCCTACCATCATATCTCTTCTTTTACTAGCACATGCTTTCAGAATCCTCTTGGGCTTTTCCAAGCGAGTTGTGGGTGGCCTTGAGCTGTACACATGAACATAGGCCCCCACTTGCGGGGTCGCCTATACACCGATTTGGTCGGCGTGTATGGGGCACCGCACAGCACACCAACCGGGTTAGTTGGTTGTGTCGTGATCCATTAAGATTAGGTATGTTTCTTTTTCTTTTTGTTGCTTTTTTCTGCTATTTTTTTCAATATCCAACTTTTAAAAAAAGATCTTCGGAGAACAAAATTTTGAAAAAATGTTAAGATTCAAAACAATTGAAATTCAAAAATTGTTCAGATTTTAATTTTAAATTTTTTATTCGAAATTTGAACATTTTGGAATATGAACATAATTTAAATTTTACCATTTTTAAAAATGTGTATTTTTTAATTTTTACAAGGATTTGCCATTTTTAATATGAACATTTTTTGAATTTAAACATTTTTCAAATTTGAATGGTTTATAACTTTGAACGGTTCTCAAAATCGAACGTTTTTAAAATTTGATTTTTTCGAATCTAAAAATTAAATATTAACAAAACAGGAAACTGAAAAGAAAAATGAAAAAAGCCTACCACACCCGCGTGGGGGTGTGCGGTGGTTGGTTGCCACCGAGCTGGTCGGTGTATAGGTTCCACCCCCACTCGCTCTCTCTCATTCACGTCGGTGTATAGGTTCCACCCCCACCCGCTCTCTCTCATTCACTTCATCCTGGGTCGCAGCGTCGCTCAGCTTCACTACACAATGGCAGCGAGCGAGGAGGAGCTGCGCCGCCAGCTACTACATTAGCCCACCGGCAGAGACTATAACGTAAACACCTCGTTGTCCTTGAAATAGATCGATGATTCGAGGTGACCGCCTCGTGCTTGATCCTCTCCTAGTTTTTTTTTGTTTTTCTTTTCTTCTACTATATCGAGGGGAACCCTAGCTTCCCCTCGTAACTGGACCCCACTTCATATTTAGTGATCAAGAAAGTGGATAGAGGAGAGGGTGCGAACAAGGAATTAGATAATCCTTCCAAGATTTCTCAAGGGTAAGAACATTCCTCAATTTCTCTTTCTTTTGCGCAGCATGGTGTGTTGTGCTTAAGGGGAAAATGGATGTAGTTGTGTGGTGACGGTGGTGTGTCTAATAAGGGGAAATAGATCGATCATGTATGCTTGGTGTGTGTTTGATGTTTTGCAGTTGTTGCACGCACTGACGGAAGAAACCACTCCGTTTGGTTGCACTTGATGTGCTTTGTGACCACATACATTGAAGATTTAGGTGCACTAATCATTGCATTTTCTTGTTACTGAACCCATTCCAAGCATCCTCATGTGTGGAAGCCAAGAGGTTCGCAACACTGGCTGACCCCGTATACATGGTCCTCAACGTCGGCAATCTCCTGGAGGAGAACTTTATCCACCTCCCTCCAAAGCCATCCTCGCTCCTTTCCGACTCCCAGTTCCTCAAGCACTATCGCAAACACTACCAGAAACCTCCTCTGTTGAGATTCTTCACGGGGATCACTGGCACCAAACACATCAACTTTGTTCCTCTTTTTTACACGAAGCCTGACCGCATCCCCGTTGAGCGGTTTGCCGTGCCCAATAGCACCAACCCCTTACAACGTTGGCGCTTCCTTGGCTGCCGTCATGGCCTCGTAATCCTGCTCAATCAGTGCCAGCGTGAGGCCGTCATGTGGGATCCTTTCACTGGCCAAAAAAACAGTGTGCCTTTTCCGCCCTAGACCCTCAATCTTAAAAAGGAGACTTTATGGTTATGGCACTCTGCACAATGTTGTGCGCAGACACCGAGGATGGGCATGTGCATGGAGATTACTTCTCTAGCCCATTTAAATACGTTTTGATGTCGTACGAATACTAGCAGATGTATGTGTTCACTTGCCTCTATAACTCGTCTGTTGTCTGGGGAACTATTTCCTCAACAACGATTGGTGATACGATTGATGAGAGAAGGCACGTCATCCTCATTGGGAATAAACTTTACTGGTTACTCTCTAGAGATGGCATCCTCGTGTTTGATATTGAAAGACAGAGCCTTGGTGTGAATGTGTGATCCACAAGCCGACACGTACGGCATTACAAGTCTAAATTTGGATCTGGCATAGATTGCTCCGCGCTTCTCGACCTCTTTGTGTCGAGCCATTAGATTGAGATTTTCATGCCGTCCTATCCGCACGGACTAAAATGGACAACATCAGTCTCATCAAGTCGTTGAAGATGCGCTTATCTCTTGGTGCATTTGAGGCAGATGTAACACACGTCGCCATGTCGAGACATGTATGATAGATGCATGATGCACGTTGGGGCAGACTTTACGTTCATGGAGGACGAAGGGACAGACGAACCGGCAACCAATAAATGACCAACCATTAACGGGATCTGACGAAACACTCACTCACACACCATATCAGCACCATAAACAAATTTTGACGAAAAGTCCTCCCCGGGAGTCTTGTTTTAGGAACAGTCGGCGTTAGTTACGACTGCGTCATTTTTTGCGAATTTTTTTTTAATAATACATTTTTTTTCGTTATTTCCAGATATAATACTCGATTTCAATCTTTGTCACAAATAATACACTGTCGGGGACACGTACCCCGATTAGAAGAAATCGGGAACATCAAACCCGATTAGAGATAGTCGGGGTAAGCTACCCCGAATTCTACTAATTCTCCGCGCCGTGCGAGCCTGTCCTCAGTTTTTGCAGTAATTGGGGTGAAGCAACCCGATATCTTCCAATCGGGGTAAATTAACCCGACTTCTTTATTTCCAGACTAATTGGGTTTGTCTTCGCGAGTCTGCTAGTAAGCTAGGTACGCAGCAGCCTGGGATTTTGCAGTTTAGACATCTAGTGCACTATGCGCTGTGCGCGTACGTAGATTCCGACTAGTCTAAAACCAAATCGGGTTCCTTTATACCGATTGGAAGAAATCTAACATGCATGTGTCCGGTCAAATCAATTTTCAAGCAATCGGGTTAGAGGAACCCGACAACATATGCTGGATGTGGATTCTTTGCTACTCGGGGTAGTATACTCCGACTACGTCTAATCGGGTTTGCTGTTCCCGATTTCTTCTATTCGGGGTACTTGTCCCCGACAGTGTATTATTTGTGACAAAGATTGAAACTGAGTATTATTTTTGAAAATAATGAAAAAAAACGTATTATTTAAAAAAAAATCGCTCATTTTTTGACAAATTGAAATTAGCACCTTAACCTTAACAAATAAGTTCAGCCACAATCGTGAGTTGCTCACAGTTTAACTTGCGTGTCGAAAATGTGGTATGGCCCAAAAAGGAAATAAGTTGGTCCTTGGATTAATGGCACGTGACGATTCCGTCTAAGTCACTCCTTGAGAATGGGTTGCCCTGTGACACTACTTATCATCTGTGATAAGAGTTTGTGGTCATCACGATTTATCACCTTCCTAATTAAGTGTAAAAAGGAAAGTAGTATGGTGATAGGAATTCGACTTATAATTTGCCTCTATTAGGATCATTAGTATCATTTTATACTTGCCCTGCTGCTTCCCCCCAAAAGTATCGTTTTATACTTTAGACATTTCCTTTTGTAGAGGAACTTTAGACATTACTTGGCGGTGGGTAATAGTAATACATATTTATCACTGGCAGTTGTGCGTTAATTAATACGATATACGAAAAGTCATGTGTGCATGCGCGCACCGAGTTTCTCGGCTACGTCGCGCCGCTCAAACGTGTTCTTCAAGTAGTCAACTTTCGCGGTGAGGTTCCCTTTGGTGCGGAATCCGACAGCCCGAAGCGCTTGTCCGAACATCCCAGAGCCATGGGGCACACCTAGAGTACCTTCGGCGATTGCCACCATCGTCCGGACACGCTCCGGGTTGGAGGTCAGCATCCACTGCACGCGAACGCACAGCTTGCCAACCTCAACGTCGCGCAGCCCGCACTCACGCAGGAAATCGGTGTTGGGCTTGACAGCCTTGTCGAGGTCGGGCGAGAGAATGTAGGTGTTGGTCCTCAGAGCCCAGAGGAGGTTCTCGGAGGAGCCGAAGAGGGGCAGGTAGTGTTGCAGCTTGGAGACGATGGTCTTACTTCGAAATTGCCTGGGGACGAGCACGAGGAGGCGCGCGATGTCGGGACGCGAGAGGCCGAGAGCGGCGATCTCCGCGACTTTGGGGGACAGGGTTTTGTCGACCTTGGCGCAGAGGAACTCGGGGTCCTTGGCGATGAGGGTGGCGACGTGGGCGCTGGAGAGGCCGAGGCCGGCGAGGAAGGCGCGGACAGCGTCGGGGTTGGAGGTGGACTTGAGGTGGTAGAGCTTCGTGTAGGCCCAGGAGGCGTTTCTCGAGGTGAGGCCGCAGGTGTCGACGAGGTAGTCGTAGTCCACGACGCCGATGCTACTCGGGTCTAGGGAGATGTGGGGCGAGGCGGCGGTGGCGAAGAGGTGGCGATAATGTAGGGAGGAGTTGTTGGGGAGGGTGGCGGAGGAAGAGTAGAGGGCCTGGGTGAGGATGGAGCTGCGGAGGCGGAGCATGGCGTGGCGGCGGCGCTGGCAACGCGTGGAAAGATTTCCGATGGGTCGAGCGAGGATTTGTTGCGATACCTACGATCATATCTCTTCTTTTTTTACTAGCACATGGTTTCCGAATCCTCTTGGGCTTTTCGAAGCGAGTTGTGGATGGCCTTCAGGCTTCAGCTGTACACATGGACATAGGCCCCCACTTGCGAGGACGCCTATACACCAACCTGGTCGGCGTGTACGGGGCACCGCACAACACAATGACCAGGTTGGTTGGGCCGTGGCCCATTAATATAGGTATGTTTATTTTATTTTTTGTTACTTTTTTCTGTTAAAAACATTATTTTTAATATTTAACTTATAAAAGAGATCTTTGGAGAACAAAATTTTGAAAAAAAATGTTCAGTGTCGAAATTTCTGAAATTCAAAAAAAATTCAGATTTTAATTTTAATTTCTTCCTTCGAAATTTGAACATTTTCGAATATGAACGTAATTTAAATTTGACCATTTTTTTAAAAAAAATAATTTTTTTAAAGGATTTCCCATTTTTTATATGAATTTTTTGAATTTAAACATTTTTAAAATTTGAATGATTTATAACTTTGAACGGTTCTCAAAATCGAACATTTTTCAAATTTGAACTTTTTCGAATCTGAAAATTAAATATAAACAAAACTGAAAACTGAAAAGAAAAATGAAAAAAACCTACCTGGGCCAGGCCCACACCCGCGCTTTCTCTCTCTCGTCCACTTCATCCTGGGTCGCAGCGTCGCTCAGCTCCACTGCACAATGGCGGCGAGCGAGGAGGAGCTGCGCCGCCAGCCACATCATCCCGTCGGCAGAGACTTTAACATAAACACCTCGTTGTCCTCGGAACAGATCGATGATTCGAGGTGACCGCCTCCTCCTCGATCCTCTCCTAGTTTTTTGTTTTTCTTTCCTACTACTATCTTGAGGGGAACCCTAGTTTCCCCTCGTAATTGGACCTCACTTCATATTTATGCTCAAGAAAGTGGATAGAGGAGAGGGTGAGAACAAGAAATTAGATGATCCTTCCAAGATTTCTCAAGGGTAAGAACCACTAGTAGAAACAAGGACTTTGGTTTTTTTGCCCAAAAGAGCTTTTGCACCGGATTTGGCACGAACCGGCATCTGACCACCTGAATGTGTTCTTCAGGTACTCCACTTTGGCGGTGAGGTTCTCCTTGGTGCGGAATCCGATAGCCTGGAGCGCTTGCGCGAACATCCCAGAGCCACGGGGCACACCTAGAGTACCTTCGGCGATTGCCACCATCGCCCGGACACGCTCCGGGTTGGAGGTCAGCATCCACTGCACGCGAACGCACAGCTCGCCAATCTCAGCGTCGCGCAGCCCGCACTCATGCAGGAACTCGGTGTTGGGCTTGACAGCCTTGTCGAGGTCCGGCGAGAGAAGGTAGGCGTTGGTCCGCAGAGCCCGGAGGAGGTTATCGGAGGAGCCAAAGAGTGGCAGGTAGTGCTGCAGCTTGGAGACGATGGTTTTGCTTCGAAATTGCCTGGGGACGAGCGGGAGGAGGCGCGCGATGTCGGGACGCGACAGGCCGAGGCCGACAATCGCCGCGACTTTGGGGGACAGGGTTTTGTCGACTTTGGCGCAGAGGAACTCGGGGTCCTTGGCGATGAGGGTGGCGACGCCGACGTGGGAGAGGCCGAGGCCGGCGAGGAAGGCGCGCACGGCGTCGGGGTTGGAGGTGGACTTGAGGTGGTAGAGCTTCGTGTAGGCCCAGGAGGCGTTTCTCGAGGTGAGGTCGCAGGTGTCGACGAGGTAGTCGTAGTCCACGTCGCCGATGCTAGGGCTTGGAGAGTTGAGGGGCACGGCGGTGGCGAAGAGGTGGCGATGTAGAGAGCAGTTGTTGGGGAAGGCGGCGGAGGAAGAGGAGAAGGTCTGGGTGAGGATGGAGCTGCGGAGGCGGAGCATGGCTGGCGGCGGCGCTGGCAATGGCAAGAATTCCGATGGGTCGCGTTGGGTTCGAGCGGATTTGTTGGCAAGAACACTTTTAAGAAAATAAGAAAGAATATATTGTGGTAACTTGGAATAGCACATTGTGCTATGCTATACAAGTTGTATAGGATATCCTACACAAATGAAACTTCATGTACGATTGTTGCAGGTTTAATTTCTATCACACTACTCCCTAGAGCTAACAGATTGCACACTGAATTAATTCTACAAAATGGAGAAGTCAAAATGCTTCAAAAAATGGAATTCGGTTTGTGCAACCACAAGTTCTGATAGTAAAATGCAGTTTACCTTGACAATTTCCAGATAACCAGGTTCAATATCTATTGTGTGTCTGTCAGTAATATTGTCGAACAGCAGTGCAGACATATGTTCTTGTGTTCTTACTCATCCATGCATTGCGGGGAGAGGATTCTGCATTGGTGACAATCAACTTCAAGGCGTCCTCGCCATCCTCCCATCATACGGGATCGACCTGTTATATCCTGCAAATTTATAGGTACTTGTTCAGAAGTTCAAGAAATTAGGATCTACCAACAGTTAAGAATTCACGATGTTTATTAACCATTACCCTTATGAAGTAAGCTATACGCTCAATCATGGAAAAAATTAACAAACACCTACCATGCAAGTACCCCACCATTCTAACGCACCTACGATGGACGATACAGCGTCGTCCGATGACCATGCGATAGACTTGGGTCCTGTAGACTGGGCGTGCACAAACTGGCATTGGTCGCTATACTGACATGCCCCGGCCTTCTCCTTCTGCACACATGTGTCTTGAACATGCCCTGGTTAAGTGGTTGTACACCTTGAACCCCAAGCCCGCCCATGGCCTTGACCACCTGGCCCTCCTCCTTTTTGTTCCCGCTGCCACGCTTTTGCTACTCCCGCTTCAGGCCGTCGACACCCACAAACACATGTTGCTGCTCAAAATGTACAGAAAAATAAGCAAATCGTTGAATATGTAAATGGATTGGATTGGATAGCACAACAGGTTTGATCTCACCTAGCCAGCGTTCACCAGCTTCGTCACGTGGTGATTGTGTTGCCGCAGCTTCTCGGTCATGTAGGCGGGATGCGCCATAGGCAACAGTGGAATTGCCGGCTTTGTTGGGGAGTGAAGGCGGCAGAGCTTAAAATCACAATAGAGGGCTAACTTGCTACTATCACCACATAGTATATACTATATTTATAGTAAATGAGTACCAAGTTTCAGAATTATAGCAAGAATGAAATCACAAGGATTCCCAGCCCAAGTTGGAGTAACAAACAAATAAACTTGTAGTTTCAACAAACTGAGAAAGACACCCAATCGATGTTCCTCACCTCTAGCATCTGTTCACATCTCTCGGTTTATAGTTTTGTATGTTTGATGATAATATATGTGTTAGACTAATGTGCATTGACTTGGTGCAGAATATATTTGTGGTTGAATTTGTGTGGAGAAACAAATGAAAAGAAGTAGGAAAATCTTCCCAGGCCGAATAATCCGGGGCCTGATATTTCCAAAATATTCGGCCCTTGAAAAACGGCTAAGGACTTTCAGCTGAATCCCCTAGACCCTGGCTAGATATTTGGCCGGATATTTCTATCAAACCCGGATAATCCGGGGTGGCCGGATAATCCGGCCCTTACTTAGGCCGGATAATCCGCCCCCTTTGTTCCTGCAACGGCTCGATTTTGGTGGGGTATAAATACCCCTCTTCTTCCTCCATCACAAGATGCTCATTCATCTCAAGTTCATCCACCATTAGAGCCAACTTAAGAAATACAAGAATCACAAGATCTTCTCCTCCAACCATCCAAAGTTCTTGATCTTTGGAGAATCGAAGGAGAAGACCCCGATCTACATCTTCACCGAAGCGATAACAATGGTCACCAATCCTAACAGAGAGCATAGGAACACTGGCTTTCCTAGACTTACTAGGATATGAAACAATATTAGAAGCATCTTCACAGAAAATGATGTGACCATCTTCTACATTTTCAGTCACAAGGTCTTTAACTATTGCAACAACAGTTTCAACATTTATTTGATCCTCAGGTGCTATAGGTTTCTTTGCATTTTTGTTAACAACAGTAGTTATAACAGAATACTCCTTCATTTTAGCAGGAAACGGAATTTTTTCAGGAAGAATGTGATCAACAGTTTTAACTTTTAACTTCAATACATTTACCTATAGGTGAATCAGTTTTATCTTTGTAAGGTTCATGATACTTATTAAAACTCTTCCTAGGCAATTCAAAATGAGAGGCAAAAGCTTTATAAAAATTTGCAACAACTTGAGAGTCAAGACCATAAGTAGCACTCATATTTAGAAATTTATCAGTATCCATAAAAATTTCAATGCATTCATAATTATAATTTATACCTGACTCTCTACCTTTGTCGTTCTCACATCCTTCAGTATTCTCCTGAATCCGATCAAGAAGGTCCCATTTAAACTCTTGTTTGTTGCGTGTGAATGATCCAAAACAAGCAGTATCCAGCAAGGTTTTATCTTGAAAAGAAAGTCTTGCATAGAAATTATCAATGATGATATTACCAGGAAGCTCATGAATGGGGCATTTGAGCATTAAAGACTTCAATCTCCCCCATGCTTGGGCAATACTCTCTCCATCATGAGGCCAGAAATTATACATGCGGTTTCGGTCTTTGTGAATTTCACTTGGAGGATAGAATTTAGAATAAAATAGAGGCACAATATCCTTCCAATCAAGAGAATTCCCATTCTTCAGCAATTTATACCAATGCGCCGCTTTACCAGACAGCGACATAGAGAATAGTTTCTTCCTAACTTCATCCATAGAAATACCTGCACACTTGAATAACCCGCATAATTCATGTAAAAAACAGTAAATGATCTCCAGGATGGACAGTTCCATCCCCTTCATTGCGGTTATCCACAACACGTTCAATAATTTTCATAGGTATTTTATATGGAATCTCTTTCTCACCTGGCGCCTCATCCACTACCTTTGCAGTAGTAGTAGATTTTCCAAATAGGAATTCAAGAGGGGGTGTATCGTAGTATCTTCGATAAGTAAGAATGTCGATCCCAACGAGGAGCAGAAGGTGTTGACAAGCAGTTTCGATGAAGGATTCACTGTAAATGCTCATAGACAAGTATTCAGGGGGTTTTGATGTAACAGATGAATAAAGTACTAGTAAGTAAAGTGCGAGAGTAACAATTGCAGCGAGTGGCCCAATCCTTTTTAGCACAAAGGATAAGCCGGTTTGTTTACTTATAATGACCAAACGTTCCTGAGGACACACGGGATTTTAGTCTAGTGCTTTCGCTACATACGGCTAAATAATCTTCATTGTTTTGATAAGTGTTGTGTGGGTGAACATATGCTAATGTACCGCCCTTCCTAGGACTAATACATACTTGTGATTATACCCCTTGCAAGCATCCGCAACTACAAGAAAGTAATTAAGAATAAATCTAACCACAGCCTTAAACTCTGAGATCCTGCTATCCCTCCTGCATCGATATACCAACGGGGGTTTAGGTTTCTGTCACTCCGGCAACCCCGCAATTGGCAAACGAGTACAAGATGCATTCCCTTAGGCCCATAAAGGTGAAGTGTCATGTAGTCGACGTTCACATGACACCACTAGAAGAATAACACCACAACTTAAATATCATAACATTGAATATTACTCAACCATGTTTCACTACTAACATTTAGACTTCACCCATGTCCTCAAGAACTAAACGAACTACTCACGAGACATCATATGGAACATGATCAGAGGTGATATGATGATGAATAACAATCTGAACATAAACCTTGGTCCAACGGTTTCACTCAATAGCATCAATAACAAGTAGTGATCAATACCGGGAGAGTTTCCCCTATCAAACAATCAAGATCAAACCCAAATTACTACGGCGGTGACGATGTCCAGCGGTGGAGACGGCGGTGATGATGGTGGAGATGATGATGATGGTGATGGAGATGATGCCCGGCTCGATGACGGTGACGATGGCGTCGATTTCCCCCTCCCGGAGGGAATTTCCCCGACGGATCTCAGCCCGCCGGAGAGCTCTTTTCTCTCTGGTGTTCTCCGCCCCGCAGAGGCGGTCAGAACTCTTCGTGAGGTACCCTCTGTGGCTTAGGTCTTCGGGACGAAGGATTTCGCGAAGAAAAGGAGGCGAACGGGCTGTGGGGCCCCCTCACCACCAGGTGGCGCGGCCGAGCCATGGGCCGCGCCGCCTATGGTCCTGGGCCCACCTTGGGTCCACTGGCTCCCCTTCGGCTTCCTTCGTCATCCGGAAAAATAGGATTTTTGGTATAATTTCCTTCCACAGTTGATCTTCCGAAATATTGCGTTACGACGGTGCTTTTTCCAGCGAGAATCCCGGCTCCGGTGCTTGATCCTCCAATAATGATGAAACATGCAAAATAGATGAAATAACATAAGTATTGTGTCCAAACATGAAATATATCAATGAATAACAGCAAATTATGATACAAAATAGTGATGCAAATTGGACGTATCAACTCCCCCCAAGCTTAGACTTCGCTTGTCCCCAAGCGAAATCAATTCGATAAACAGGACCACATGTTTATGGAGTGAAGAGTCGATAAATAAAATACGGACAAGAAGCATCATATTCATTCACACAAGACATTCTAGTAAACAACTTCCTCATATAACTCAACTTGAAACAAGTACAAAGTAATCACAAATAAAGGTGCATAAGAAATCATAGTTGGTGATGGCAAACTTCGTTCTTGATCAGAGAACAATTAACAGGTTATATTTATCTATTGAGCAGTGCTCTCATGTTAAAGTTTATATGGCACAACTTGCATACTCAATCATAATAGTCTCCTCATAATCATTGATAACTTGCAAAGCTATATTCATTCAGGTAAAACTTGTACTAAACAAGGAAAAGTAAAAGACATGATGAAGCAAATCACAATATAATGGTTTGATCACAACTACTCAAATGCTTGCTTGAGATGGAGGGAAATAGGTTTACTGACTCAACATAAAGTAAAAGACAGGCCCTTCGCAGAGGAAAGCAGGGATTAAATCATGTGCTAGAGCTTTTTCTGTTTTGAAATCATATAAAGAGAATAAAAGTAATATTTTGAGAGGTGTTTGTTGTTGTCAACGACTGGTAGCGGGTACTCTAACCCCCTTGCCAGACAAACCTTCAAAGAGCGGCTCCCATTTTATTTTGTGTGGCACTCCTTCCAACCTTTCTTTCACAAACCATGGCTAACCGAATCCTCGGGTGCCTGCCAACAATCTCATACCATGAAGGAGTGCCTTTTTATTTTAGTTTTATTATGATGACACTCCCCCCAACCTTTGCTTACACAAGCCATGGCTAACCGAATCCTTCGGGTGCCGTCCATCAATCACATACCATGGAGGAGTGTCTATTTAGTTTAATTAATTTGGGACTGGGAATCCCATTGCCAGCTCTTTTTGCAAAATTATTGGATAAGCGGATGAAGCCACTAGTCCATTGGTGAAAGTTGCCCAACAAGATTGAAAGATAAAACACCACATACTTCCTCATGAGCTATAAAACATTGACACAAATAAGAGATAATAATTTTTGAATTGTTTAAAGGTAGCACACGAAGTATTTACTTGGAATGGCAGAAAATACCATGCAGTAGGTAGGTATGGTGGACACAAATGGCATAGGTTTGGGTTAAGGTTTGGATGCACGAGAAGTATTCCCTCTCGGTCTGTGTCTTTGGCTAGCAAGGTTAATTAGCAAGCATAAGAGTCGAGGGAAACAAACAAATATATATGTGATAGAAACAATCATGCATCTTCCTTGTAAGCACAAACAATTTTAACTTCAGAATAATAGACTATGAGCTAACAAGAAAGAAAGACAATGAAACAACTACATGTATTTCTCTTTTCTACTTAAACCTCAAAGTGTTGTTGCTATTGACCAATGCTAAATTTGCCAAAACCAAATAGATTTATTTAATGCTCCCAAAGTGATACCAATACTAACAACAAGGTAAATCATATAATAGAGGTTGCAAACTAAAATAAGATGTGCAATATGTAAATGATAAGACTTCTCATTAATATTCCATAACGATAACTCACACCAAGGGATACATAGATAACCATCTAAAGGAGAGATACTTCCAAACTGCAACCCATCTTATATGATAACTTCCCTACTCATGATATGACACTACTTGACAGTAAAAAGTAAAAGGTAGTGATAATGTGATACCACGGCACTCCCCCCAAGCTTGGAACAAACCAAGGGGATGCCAATACTGATGATGAATTACTCCTTCGGCGATGGTGGTGATGAATTCCTGACAAGCTTCTCAACAAGCTCTTGAAGCTCATCAATCTTGTATGTGAGGTTGCGAATCATCTCCGAATTGCGCTCGACGCGGTTAAGAAGTATGTCCGACGGCGAGTCCCAACTCTTGGAATTATTTCCCCACTCTTCACCCTCATGCTTCATCCTTCCTGCAGTGTTAGAACGATCTATATCCCAATTGCTAGGCAATGCTGCCCTGGGAATCCTTTCAATTTGATTATTGAAAATTAGATTGCGGAAGGGATGGTGAGTGCCTGAGAAAGATGTCTTCGGAGCTAGGTAATGACGTGGAACCCCTCCTCCGGTGCGAATTCTTGCGCTCTTGTTTGCACTGAAGGGGTTGTCCACCACCTTGACGCTTGCGATGGTAGCACGCGGGTGTGCACGCGAGTCTTCCTCCACCTCTTCTTCATCTTCTTCCTTGACGCTCTTGTCCTCCTCTTTCCACTCAAGATCTTGATTATCTTCATCCGAAAGCTCCTTGCCCTTGTTCTTGGAGACCATGGTGCTTCTAGACCGAAAACAGATCCTGGCAGAAACAGCTCGAAACAAAACACGTCGAGAAAACGATATACGGACCTCCAGGGGTCCGGGGGATTATATAGCAAAAAAATTCACGACAAAAGGAAGGTACCAGATCAAACTAGAGTCGGAAAGGGGCGACGAGGCGGCCAGCTCACATGGCGGCGCGGGCCAGGGCCAGGCCGCGCCGGCCTATGGTGGCACGCCCTCGTGCGTCTTTTCCACTCCGTTTCGATCTCGTAATTTTTCATATTTTCCAAAAGCAGCAAAAATATTGTTCGGAAAGTAAATTGCGAACTTTTCATTACCAGTACTGTTACCTATTCAAAGTCGAGTTCTGGCGAACTGTCAATTTGTCCTTTGATGAAAGCCTTCGGTGTTTCCACTCGAATAATATCAACATCTATATTATAAGAATCACCTGAGATATAATGCTTGAGTCTTTGTCCATTCACCACTTGCGTAGCATTGCCTTGGAGAGAGCTAATTTTAATTGCTCCTGAACGATACACCTCCTCAACAACATATGGTCCTTCCCATTTCGAGAGTAATTTCCCTGCAAAGAATCTGAGACGAGACCGATACAATAGGACTGTATCCCCAATATTAAATTCTCTTTTGATAATCCTTCTATCATGCCATTTTTTAACTTTCTCTTTAAAGAGTTTAGCATTTTCGTAAGCTTCACTTCTCCATTCATCTAGAGAACTCAATTGCAACAACCTCTTATCTCCGGCAAGTTTAGGATCTTTATTTAATTCTCTAACAGCCCAATAAGCTTTGTGTTCTAGTTCTAAAGGTAAATGACAAGCTTTCCCATAAACCATTTTATAAGGTGACATTCCCATGGGATTTTTATAAGCAGTTCTATAAGCCCATAGTGCATCCTTCAATTTACTAGCCCAATTCTTTCTAGTTTTATTAACAGTCTTTTGCAAGATAGATTTAATCTCTCTATTTGATAATTCTACTTGCCCACTAGTTTGAGGATGATAAGCGGAAGCAATTCTATGATTAATACCATATTTAGCAAGAGTTTTTCTAAAACCACCATGAATAAAATGAGAACCTCCATCAGTTATAATATATCTAGGAACTCCAAATCTAGGAAAAATAATATCTAAAAGCATTCTTAAAGAGGTCTCACCATCAGCACTTTTTGTAGGTATGGCTTCCACCCATTTAGTAACATAATCAACAGCAACAAGTATATGAGTGTTACCTTCTGAAGAGGGAAAAGGTCCCATGAAGTCAAATCCCCAACAATCGAACGGTTCAATGACAAGAGTATAATTCATAGGCATTTCATTGCGTCTGGAGATATTACCAACCCTTTGGCATTCATCACAAGATAAAATAAACTTCCTTGCATCTTTGAAGAGAGTTGGCCAATAAAAACCTGATTGTAGAACCTTTTGCGCGGTTCTTTCTCCGGCGTGATGTCCTCCATAAGCACTACCATGACATTTACTCAATATCTCTTGTTGTTCATACTCGGGGACACATCTTCGCATAATACCATCCACTCCTTCTTTATATAAGTGTGGGTCATCCCAAAAATAATGCCTCAAGTCATAAAAGAATTTCCTCCTTTGCTGAGCTGAAAAGGTTGGAGGCAAATACTTGGAAACAATAAAGTTAGCATAATCAGCATACCAAGGACTGTCTCGCGAACTTACCTTTATTGCAGCCAATTGTTCATTTGGAAAACTATCATTAACAGGAACAGGATCATAAGCAATATTTTCCAATCTAGACAAATTATCAGCAACAGGATTATCAGCACCTTTCCTATCTACAATATGTAAATCAAATTCTTGCAACAGAAGTACCCATCTAATAAGCCTTGGCTTAGCATCTTTCTTTTGCATAAGGTATCTGATTGCAGCATGATCAGTATGAATAGTAACTTTTGAATCAACAATATAAGATCTAAACTTATCACAAGCAAAGACTACAGCTAACAATTCCTTTTCAGTAGTAGCATAATTTCTTTGAGCAGCATCAAGAGTTTTACTAGCATAATGAATAACATTCAATTTTTTATCTACTCGCTGTCCAAGAACAGCGCCTACAGCAAAATCACTAGCATCACACATAATTTCAAATGGTAAATTCCAATCAGGAGGTTCAACTATAGGAGCAGTTGTTAAGGCTTTCTTTAGAGTTTCAAAAGCTTCCTTACAATCATCATCAAAAACAAAAGGTACATCTTTTTGAAGAAGATTAGTAAGAGGCTTTGAAATCTTGGAGAAATCTTTAATAAACCTCCTATAAAACCCAGCATGACCAAGAACACTACGAATACCTTTAACATCCCTAGGATAGGGCATCTTCTCAATTGCTTCAACTTTAGCTCTATCAACCTCAATACCTCTCTCGGAAATTTTATGTCCCAATACAATTCCTTCATTAACCATAAAGTGGCATTTCTCCCAATTAAGAACAAGGTTAGTTTCTTCACATCTCTGCAAAACTTTATCAAAGTTCCGCAAGCAATTATCAAAAGAATTCCCATACACAGAAAAATCGTCCATGAATACCTCTACGATACTCTCGCAAAAACCATGAAAAATAGCAGACATGCATCTTTGAAAAGTAGCAGGAGCATTACATAAACCAAAAGGCATACGTCTATAAGCATAAGTTCCATAGGGACAAGTGAAAGTGATTTTCTCTTGATCCTTAGTTTTAACAGCAATTTGTGAAAACCCAGAATAACCATCAAGAAAGCAAAAATGAGTATTTTTAGATAACCTTTCTAACATTTGATCAATAAAAGGCAAAGGGTAATGATCTTTCTTAGTAACCTTATTAACTTTTCGATAATCAATGCACATTCTATACCCTACAACTACTCTTTGGGGTATGAGCTCATCATTATCATTAGGCACAACAGTCATTCCTCATTTCTTAGGAACACAATGCACGTGACTAACCCATCTACTATCAAGAATAGGATATATAATACCAGCTTCAAGAAGTCTTAATACCTCATTTCTTACCACATCCTTCATCTTGGGAATTAGGCAGCGCTGAGGTTCAACAACAGGCTTTGCATCATCTTCCATATTAATGGCGTGTTGGCAAATAGAGGGAGAAATCCCCTTCAAGTCATCAAGAGTGTAGCCAATAGCACCTCGGTGTTTCTTCAATATTTCCAATAGCCTTTCTTCTTCAAACTCTGTAAGCTTAGAACTAATAATAACAGGATATATTTTCTTATCATCAATATGAGCATATTTAAGATTATCAGGCAAAGGTTTTAAATCAAAGACAGGATCTTCCTTTGGTGGCGGTGTTGTACCCAGATCTTCCACCGGTAAATCATGCTTAAGAATAGGTTGGCGAAGAAAAATTTCCTCAAGCTCATCTCTTTCTTTCCTGAAAACATCACTCTCGCTATTCTCCAAATGTTGCTGCAAAGGATTATTAGGAACAAGAACAATAGATGCACGCTGTTCCATTTTAAAATCATTATTAGGCAAATCAGCTTTATAAGGAGTTTTGGTAAATTTAGAGAAGTTAAACTCATAAGATTCACCAGCAAATTTAGTCAAAATTTTCTCTTTCTTGCAATCTATAATAGCTCCACAAGTATTTAGAAAAGGTCTACCAAAAATGATAGGACAATAATCACTAGCAGCAGAACCAAGTACCAAAAAGTCAGCAGGATATTTAATCTTACCACATAGAACTTCCACATCTCGAACAATACCAATTGGAGAAATAGTTTCTCTATTAGCCAGCTGAATAACCACATCAATATCTTCAAGTTCACAAGAACCAATTTCGTGCATAATCTCCGTGTAAAGCTCATAAGGAATAGCACTAATACTTGCACCAATATCACATAAACCATAATAACAATGATCACCAATTCCAACAGATAGCATAGGAACACTAGCTTGCTTGGGTTTATTAGGATGTGAAACAATATTAGAAGCATCTTCACAGAAAATAATATGACCTTCCTCCAAATTTTCAGTCACAAGATCTTTAACTATTGCAACAGCAGGTTCAACTTTTATTTGTTCTTCAGGTTCTATAGGTTTCTTTTCACTTTTATGAACCGCACTATTTATAACAGAGTACTTCTTCATTTTAGCAGGGAAAGGAGTTTTTTCAATATAAGCTTCAGGAATAACATGATCAACAGTTTCAACTACAACACATTTATTAATAGATGAATCAATTTTATCTTTGTACGGTTCATGATACTTATCAAAATTCTTCTTAGGCAATTCATAATGAGAGGCAAAAGCTTTATAAAGATTTGCAGCAACTTGAGAATCAAGACCATATGTAGCACTCATATTACGAAATTTATCAGTATCCATAAAAGCTTCAATGCATTTGTAATCATAATTTATACCTGATTCTCTATCTTTGTCGATCTCCCATCCTTCAGTATTTTCCTGGATCCGATTAAGAAGGTCCCTTTTAAACTCTTCCTTATTACGCGTGAATGATCCAGAACAAGAAGTATCCAGCAAGGTCTTGTCTTCAAAGGAAAGTCTTGCATAGAAATTATCAATAATAACATTACCAGGAAGCTCATGAATGGGGCATTTGAGCATTAAAGACTTCAATCTCCCCCAAGCTTGGGCAATACTCTCTCCATCATGAGGCCAAAAATTATATATGCGATTTCGATCCTTGTGAATTTCACTTGGAGGATAGAACTTAGAATAAAACCGGGGCACAATATCATTCCATTCAAGAGAATCCCCATTATCCAGTAATTTATACCAATGCGCCGCTCTACCAGACAGCGATATAGAGAATAGTTTCTTCCTCACTTCATCCATAGCAATACCTGCACACTTGAATAAACCGCATAATTCATGCAAGAACAATAAATGATCTCCAGGGTGGACAGTTCCATCCCCTGTATAACGGTTATTCACTACGCGTTCAATAATTTTCATAGGTATTTTGTATGGTATTTCCTCCTCACCTGGCGCCTCATCCACTACCTTTGCAGTAGTAGCGGATTTCCCAAATAAGCATTCTAAAGGAGATCTCTCCATAATGAATTATGGCAACAGGCAGAAATAAAATCAGCACAAACAGTAGATATTTCCCTTACCAATTCCACTTACCAATAGCGCTTCACTCCCCGGCAACGGCGCCACAAAATAGTCTTGATGACCCACAAGTATAGGGGTGTATCGTAGTATCTTCGATAAGTAAGAATGTTGATCCCAACGAGGAGCAGAAGGTGTTGACAAGCAGTTTCGATGAATGATTTACTGTAAATGCTCACAGACAAGTATTCAGGGGGTTTTGATGTAACAGATGAATAAAGTACTAGTAAGTAAAGTGCGAGAGTAACAATTGCAGCGAGTGGCCCAATCCTTTTTAGCACAAAGGACAAGCCGGTTTGTTTACTTATAATGACCAAACGTTTCTGAGGACACACGGGATTTTAGTCTAGTGCTTTCGCTACATACGGCTAAATAATCTTCATTGTTTTGATAAGTGTTGTGTGGGTGAACCTATGCTAATGTACCGCCCTTCCTAGGACTAATACATACTTGTAATTATACCCCTTGCAAGCATCCGCAACTACAAGAAAGTAATTAAGAATAAATCTAACCACAGTCTTAAACTCTGAGATCCTGCTATCCCTCCTGCATCGATATACCAACGGGGGTTTAGGTTTCTGTCACTCCGGCAACCCCGCAATTGGCAAACGAGTACAAGATGCATTCCCCTAGGCCCATAAAGGTGAAGTGTCATGTAGTCGACGTTCACATGACACCACTAGAAGAATAACACCACAACTTAAATATCATAACATTGAATATTACTCAACCATGTTTCACTACTAACATTTAGACTTCACCCATGTCCTCAAGAACTAAACGAACTACTCACGAGACATCATATGGAACATGATCAGAGGTGATATGATGATGAATAACAATCTGAACATAAACCTTGGTCCAACGGTTTCACTCAATAGCATCAATAACAAGTAGTGATCAATACCGGGAGAGTTTCCCCTATCAAACAATCAAGATCAAACCCAAATTGCTACGGCGGTGACGATGTCCAGCGGTGGAGACGGCGGTGATGATGGTGGAGATGATGATGATGGTGATGGAGATCATGTCCAGCTCGATGACGGTGACGATGGCGTCGATTTCCCCCTCCCGGAGGGAATTTCCCCGGCGGATCTCAGCCCGCCGGAGAGCTCTTTTCTCTCTGGTGTTCTCCGCCCCGCAGAGGCGGCTGTAACTCTTCGTGAGGTACCCTCTGTGGCTTAGGTCTTCGGGACGAAGGATTTCGCGAAGAAAAGGAGGCGAAAGGGGTTGTGGGGCCCCCTCACCACCAGGTGGCGCGGCCAGGCCATGGGCCGCGCCGCCCTATGGTCTGGGCCCACCTTGGGTCCAGCTGGCTCCCCCTTCTGGCTTCCTTCGTCATCTGGAAAAATAGGATTTTTGGTATAATTTCCTTCCACAGTTGATCTTCCGAAATATTGCGTTCTGACGGTGCTTTTTCCAGCAGAATCCTGGCTCCGGTGCTTGATCCTCCAATAATGATGAAACATGCAAAATAGATGAAATAACATAAGTATTGTGTCCAAACATGAAATATATCAATGAATAACAGCAAATTATGATACAAAATAGTGATGCAAATTGGACGTATCAAGGAGGCGGCGGTGGCTATCCTCGATGATCTGTCGCACCAATTAGGGTTTTCGGGAGATGAAGTACGCGAAAGGGCGATGGCCGAGGGGGTCGTGGGCCCCCTCCCCACGTGGCGGCGCACCAGCCCTGGTGGCCGCGCCGGCCTATGGGGAGGGCCCATGGCGGCCCTCCTTGGCCTCCCCTTTTGGCTGGCTCCATCATCTGGAAAAATAGGAGCTTCGGTATATTTTCCGTCAATTGTTGATCTTCAGAAATATTGTATCCTGACGGTGCTTTTTCCAGCAGAATTCTGACTCCGGTGAGTAATTGTCCAATAATCATGAAACATGCAAAATAGGTGAAATAACATAATTATCATCTCTAAATATGAAATATATCAATGAAAAACAGTAAATTATGATATAAAATAGTGATGCAAAATGGACGTATCAGGGTTACAGGTGATAATGATTGTGTCCTTTGTTATGAGCAGGTTTTTGAGGATTGAAAGCGTTTATTTTTCATTTGCACGTTCAATAACAAAGTATGGGACCATATCCAGATCTAGTGGAGGAATTGGTAAATATAGGAGAAGGTATCTTTTGCCAAAAAAGAGGTTTAAAGGACCATGATTTATAGAGATTGTAATTTTGGCTTGTTGGAATGTTTGGAAGCATAGAAATGGCTGGATCTTCAGAAATGAGAAGCCTTCTTTGAGCGGAGTGATGTGACCATGCTTAGGCAAGGTCACTTACCTTAACTTCCTATTTTAATTTTTTGCATGTACATAAGGCTCTAATTGTTGGTACGGTTCAGTAGAGTTGTGGCCCACCTAAAGTAAAAGCTTAAAAAAACTCTATGTATGCTTGACCATGTGTTCTGTTCGAATGGTACATGTTGTCTTGCCTCGCCACAATTGCATGGTTAATAACTATACATGTACATAAATGGCATAACAATAAACTATAAGCTTAATGAAACATCACTACATCATTATTGGGACGAAGCTCCACTTGTCTACGCGTGGTTCATTGTGACACATACTATTGGAGAGCCTCCATCCATCTACCCATGTTTCACCCCGATACTATTCTCCTACTTTCGTGTTAGCATGCATATTGTGCCTTAACATAACCGCTTCATAAAAATCCACCAACTAGGTTAAGTGGCAATAAGTTCTCTCTATAATAGGATTTCCCACACACTATGTTTTGTCAATTAACATTATTCGTTTTCGAAAAGAACATAATTCATACACGAATATGCAAACTGCATCCAATTGTCCAAGTTTGTAGACATTAATCCTCGTCCTGATTTTGGCATATCAAATTACAGCTAGGTATGGGCAGCCCGGCCCGATCCGGCCCGAAAATCCCGGGCCGGGCTGGGTCGGGCTTGCATGTCGGGTCGGGTTCGGGCCTGATTTCTGAGCCCGAACGTCGGGCCGGGCCGGGCTTGGGCTTGCAGAAAACGTGGTTTACGCCTAGTTCGGACCGGGTTTATCGGGCCGGGCTGGGCTTTTCTGTGTTCAGGCCGGGTTCGGGCCCGATTTGTAAGCCCGAAGGTCGGGCTTGGGCCGGGTTCGGGCCCGATTTGTAAGCCCGAAGGTCGGGCTCGAGCCAGGCTCGGGCCGGGCTCGGGCCTAGGAATTTAGGTTCAGGCTTTTTCGGGACTGGCCCGAAACCCGGCCCGGCCCGAGGAATGCCCAGGTGTATATCAAATATATTATAGCGGCGATATATGACTTGGCTTCAACATATCAGGTATCAGATAAAGGTTGATATACTATTTGGTTCAACATATCAGATAACCGATAACATGTGACGGGCGATACAAACGAGGAACCATAGTACACACATAACGGGCGATACAAACGAGGAACTATAGTACACACATAACGGGCGATACAAACGAGGAACCGTAGTACACACATAAATGCATAGAACATCGAGGGGCTCTATGCATATCTCATACCTTTAGGTTTTCACATTAGGGCCCATCCCTTCTTTCTAATTTCTAACATCTCGTCCCCCGAATATGAAGTAGTCTCTGTACATACGTCCCTTAGTGTTTACTTCTTATGGTGTTTGGTTTCAACAGAACTTCTCATTCGCAAATTTATGTGCATAAATGACATATCAACAAATTATAGCATTATTGAGAGATTGAAACATCACCACATTATTATTCGAGGTGGTTCCACCTGTCTACCAGTAATTCATACGTTAATATCTCCCCTGCATGTTAGCGCACATATAGTGATTTAACGTGAATTGTTCGAACTAAATTTAGCAACTAGTTGAACCAACAATAAATTCCAACTATAATAGGAAGAAACCACACACACTATGTTTTTCCAACTATCATCAATCAATCGTATCCAAAAGAAACATAACTCGTACATTATAATAGGAAAAGCATCCATATCGATCATGTTGTCCGAACTCCTTACCAAGTGTACACATAGCAAACTTTAGGGTTGGTCCTATTCTTTGGTTAGCATATCGGGCATCGGATAGCGGGCGATATGCGAACCGAGGGATCGCAAGTGCTACACAAATAGAAACACATAAATTTAGAGGGGCTTTGTGCATATTTCCTAACTTTAAAGTTTTCACATAAAGCCCCACACCCTCTTTCAAATTTGCAACCTATCACTCATCCCTGACCACTACTCTATATCTATCTGTTCCCATAAAAAAACAGAGGAAGAATCCCCACGCCGGAACCAAGGCTAGGTCTGACCACCCCACAGGAGTACGCAACCCCGCTCCGGCGACCGCCCACGGTGGCGATCCGGTGGTACGCCTCCCTGCGCGGCCTCCCTCGACCTAGATCTCGCCTGGGACGCATGAGGTGCCCCAGAATCGGCCAGATCTAGGCGCTTATTCCGGGCCGGTCGGCCGGCCCGTCATGCAGCCCAGTGGGGGCCCCTCCGGCAGCTCGCCGGCGTCGTCGCCCAGAACGGACCAGCAGCCGCTGACACCGTCGCAGCAGCAGCTGGCGCAATACCTAGGGTTTACAAGTAACCAGGTGAGTCTGGCGCTCTCTCTGCCCCACCACCCGCAGCATGGCAGCAGGGGGTTTGAATTTTTTAGTCCTCCCAAATCATATTTCCTCAAGTTGGATCTCGAAGAGCAAATGTATGTCAAGCACAATTTTTTTTTGATTGGTTAATACTTCATGCCAAAATTAAGATGAAGGACATGATTTAAAGGAGGCACTAGAGGGTTAGAGATGATAACGATTACCTTCTTTGTCATGAGCATGTTTTGAAGGATCGAAATATTTTGTTTTTCACTTGCACATTCAATAACAAAGAGAGCTATATTTAGGTCCAATGAAGAAATTATTCAATACATGAGAACCTATATTTGTTAAAAAGAGAGAGGTTTAAAGGGCCATGTTTTACATATATCGTAATTTTGGCTTGATGGAATATTTGGAAGCACAAGAATGGGCAGATCTTCAGAAATGAGAATCATTCTTTCGGAGGATGGAAATCTAGTTTTGTATGTGATGTCACCATGCTTAATAATACGGTGAAGGATTAGTTCCTCCATTTCTAAATGGTTGGATAACTTACCTTACCTTAACTTCCTATTTTAATTGTAGGTGTAGTTTAGTAGAGTGGCGGCCCCCCCTACAGTAAAAGCTTAAAAAACTCTATGAATGCTTGTTGCTCGGTTAAGAACTATATATGTACATAAATGGTATGACAATAAACTATAACCTTAATATGATACGGAGACATCACCACATCATTATTTTGAGGGGCTCCACTTGTCAACCAGTGATTCGTTGTGACACGTAATATTGGAGAGCGTCCATCCATCCACCCATGATTCACTCTAGCACTATTCTTCCACCTTCGTGTTAGCATGCATATTGTGCCTTAATATAACTGCTTCATAAAAATCTACGAACTAGGTTAAGTGGCAATAAGTTCTATTTAAAATAGGATTCCCCACACGCTATGTTTTATCAATTAACATTAATCGTATTCAAAAAGAGCATAATTCATACACGAATATACAAACTACATCCAGTTGTCCAAGTTTGTAGACATCAATCCTCATCCTATTTTTGGCATATCAAATATAATATAGCGGTGATTTACGATTTGGGTTCAACATATCAGATATAAGAGAGAGCTTGATATACTATTTAGTTCAACATATCAGCTAACATGTGATGGGCGATACAAACGAGGAACCATAGTACTACATAAATGCATGGAACATAGAGGGGTTCTATGCATACTTCGCACCTTTAGGTTTTCACATTAAGGCCCATCCCTTCTTTCCAATTTTTGACCTGTCATCCCCCAGATATGAAGTGCAGCTCTAGACATACGTGCTTCCGTGTTTACTTTGTATGGTGTTTGGTTTCAACACAATTTCTCATCCGTAGATTTATGTGCATAAATGACACGACACATTATATTATTATTAAACATCACCACATCATTATTCGAGGTGGTTCCACCTGTCTCCACTAATTCATACGTCAATATCCCTCTTGCATGTTAGCGCACATATAGTGCTTTAACACAAATTGCCCGAACTAAATTTAGCAACTAGTTGAAGAAACAATAAATTCCAACTATAATAGGAAACCTCACACACTATGTTTTCCCAACTATCATCAATCGTATCCAAAAGAAACATAACTCGTACACTAATAGGAAAGAAGAATCCACATCGTGGTGTCCGAACTCCGAACCAAGTCTACAGATAGCAACTCTAGGGTTGGTCCTTTTCTTGGTTCGCGTACCGGGCATCGGATAGTGGGGCGCTATGCGAATCGTGGGATCACAAATAGAAACACATAAACTTAGAGGGGCTTTGTGCATATTTCCCACCTTCAAAGTTTCCATCACATAAAGCCCCACCCCTTCTTTCAAATTTACAACCTGTCACACTCCTCCCCGGCCACTGCTCTATATCCCTCTCCGTTCCCGTAAAGAAAAAACAGAGGACGAATCCCCACGCCGGAACCGCGCGCGCCGCTAGGTCTTGACCACCGGAGTACGCAGCCCCGCTCCGGCGACCGCCCACGGCGGCGATCCGGCGTCCCGCCTCCCCGCGCGGCCCCGCTCGACCTAGATCTCGCGCGGGACGCATGAGGCGCCCCGGAATCGGCCAGATCTAGCCGCTTCTTCCGGGCCGGCCGGCCGGACCATGCAGCCCGGCGGGGGCCCCTCCGGCAGCTCGCCGGCGTCGTCGCCCCGGCCGGACCAGCAGCCGCCGACGCCGTCGCAGCAGCAGCAGCAGCAGGCACAGCACCTAGGGTTTACCAGGAACCAGGTGAGTCTGGCGCTCTCCGCGGCATGGCAGCAGGGGGTTTGAATTTATTTCTGGTGGTGCTGGGGTATTTTTTCCTTCCGCGGGACGGCGCGCCATTGGCGGGGAAACGTGCCCTCCTGCGCGCGCGCGCGCGTGCGGTCGTTGGGATTCGTGGAAATAAATCTGATCCGACGCGGCGAAAAGGCGGCGCTTTTATTGGGAGGGGGCTGTGGCTGGCTTCCTGCCATCAACGGTAACGCTGGCTGGCTGGCTTGGCTTCCTCCTGCCGCTCCCAGTTGGAGTGTCTTGTCCTATCTGTCCCATCCGTCCCAGTTCTTCCCTTTGGTGCCTGGTTTTTGGGATGGCAATTCCATGTGTATATCTTGGATTTGTGTTGGGTTTGGGGGTTTTTAGGTGTGCAATTCAGTTTTGTGGATTGGTTGCGCCGAGGTTCTGTGGATTTGGGTCAGCTCTGTTCCTCTGTGTGTACCTGCGCTTGTTTCTCAGGGAACTTGTTTCTCAAGAATGTTTTGGGTTCTGGCTTCGTTATATCCGCGATGCACTTCTCCAACTTGAGTTCTCAAGTCCTCTGTCCTGGACCCCTCCTCAATTCAGCTGAGTGTATTACGAGTTCTGACAGGGTCGCCTTCTGTTGTTGCAGGCAATGATGCATCACCATGAACAGCAGCAGCAGCAGCAGCAGCAATCGTACCAACCGGGTGCACCGCATGGTATGATGGGAGGGGGCGGCAGTGGCGGCGGGGGCTTCCCTCAGTCCTCGGGCCCGATGCTGCCGTTCCAGGGCCAGAGGAACATGCCACAACCCGGTGGACCGCAGGGGCAGCAGCACAACCAGAGCACAATGCAGCAGCAGCAGCAGGCATACATGCAGTTCCTGATGCAGCAGCAGAAGTCCCATGGGATGCACCTCCAGCAGCAACAGCAGCAGCAGCAGGCGAAGCTGAACATGGCAGGACCGTCTGCTGCGAGGGACCAGGATGCGGCTGCCAACCCGGCCAAGATGCAGGAGCTCATGGCCCTTCAGTCCCAGGCCCAGGCGCAGATGTTCAAGAGGCAGCAGTCTGAGAATCTTCAGCAGGCGGAGAAGCAGATGGAACATGGGCAGCCGGGCAGCGGCGAGCAAAGGAGCAGTGATATGAGGCCACCTATGCCACCACAAGCAGTCCCTGGGCAGCAAATGTCGTCAGCGGGCATGGTGAGGCCGATGCAAGGCCAAGCGGCAGCGGGCAGCATTGGTGGTATCCCCTTCCAAGCTATCCATGCCTGGGCAAAGGAGATGAACATCGACCTGTCTAATCCTGCAAATGCGAATCTCGTTTCTCAAATATTACCTGTTTGGCAGGCCAGGATGGCCGCCATGCAGAAGCAGCAGAGCGAGACCAGCATGGCTGCACAGCAGCAGCAGCAGCAGCAGCAGAATCAGCACATGCTTCCTAGGCAGGTGAGCAGTGATGCCCCAGTGAATGGGAATGTTCCTGGTCAGCCCCCATTGAAGCCCAGGCAGCCTCTCCCACCCAGTTCTTCGGTTTCTGTTGGAGCAGAGACCAAGGTGATGAATCCAAGCAACTTGCAGATGCAGCAACAGTTCTCCGCGCATAGCAGGGAAACCTCAAATGAGAGGGCTGTGAGGCCGCCCATGACAATGGGAAACACTGGGCAAATGATGCAGATGACCCAAAGTTCTGGACCTGTGAATAAGATTTCTGAGCAGCCCAATCCAAAGAATGCGATTACTACCTCTGAAGCGATGCAGATGCAGTATGCAGCAAGACAGATGCAGCAGGGTAACCGAGCTGCCACCCCTACAGCAACCCCTGCTGATACTGCAGGACCACAGGCCCCAACACAAGGTGCTCGGCCGCATTCGAGTTTCACTAAACATCAACTTCATGTACTTAAAGCTCAAATATTAGCTTTTCGGCGTTTGAAGGTACGAGAACACTAAATTTTGTCCGTGCCTTGTATTAATGCATTTTTTCTGGCATGTTCCAATACACAATTTTCTTCAGTGGTTCAAGCTGATCAATCTCACACTGTTGCAATTCTTGTTTCTCTTTGGCTGCATCTCAGCGTGGTGATCGTACACTTCCACCAGAAGTTCTTGAATTAATCATGTCTCCTCCTCCGCCGCCGCCAGACTCAAAGCCGCAGCTGGTCGCTGGACCTCCAGTAACTCTTAATCGTGAGAATTCTGCTACAGTCGCCGCTGATGAACATGGAAGACCCATGGAGAGTGGTGATAAAGCTCCTGAGAAACCCCCATTGTTGAAGGGCCCCTCTTTGCCGAAGGTGGAGGTTTCTCCTTCGGAAGACAAAACTGGTTCTGTTAGTGGTCCCGTGCAAGTGATGAAAGTTTCACCCAAGGAGCCTCTTAGAATTGGGCCAGTTTCAGCACCTGAGCAAAATAACGCCGCCCCCGTTAAATCTGAGCAGGAACCAGATAAGGGTATCCAGAGAACACCTGTGAGAAGTGATAACAGTGGTGAAAGGGGAAAATCTGTACCGGCTGAAAGTGGTTCAGCAGATGCTGAGCAGGCAAAAAGAGCTGCCTCTACAAGTAGTGCACCATCTCCCAGGGATGTTCCCAGAAAGTATCATGGTCCATTATTTGATTTTCCGTCCTTCACTAGGAAACATGATTCCTTGCCCCCTGCAAATTACAATGGTAGTCTAGCACTTGGTTATGATGTGAAGGACTTATTGGCCCAGGAAGGCATGATAGTTCTTGGCAAGAAACGAGAGGATAGCTTGAAAAAGATTAGCGGCTTGCTTTCATTTAATCTAGAGAGGAAGAGAATCCGACCAGATCTTGTATTGAGGTTACAGATTGAAGAAAAAAAGCTGAAACTCCTAGAGCGCCAGGCTCGTATGAGGGATGAAGTTGAAGAGGTGCAACAGGAAATAATGGCAATGCCTGATAGGATATACAGGAAATTCGTCAAGCAATGTGAACGTCAACGCATTGAGCTTATAAGGCAAGTTCAGCAGATGCAAAAGGCCTCAAGAGAGAAGCAGCTGAAGTCTGTTTTCCAGTGGCGCAAGAAGCTTTTGGAAGCACATTGGGCTATACGTGATGCACGAATAACTCGTAACAGGGGGGTGGCCAAGTACCATGAAAGAATGTTAAGGGAATTTTCGAAGAAAAAAGATGATGATCGAAGCAAAAGAATGGAGGCACTAAAAAACAATGATGTGGAAAGATATCGTCAAATACTGTTGGAACAACAAACTAGTGTTCCTGGCGATGCAGCTCAAAGATACAACGTTTTATCTTCATTCTTATCCCAGACTGAAGAGTACCTTTATAAACTTGGAGGGAAAATTACTGCTGCCAAGAATCATCAGCAAGTAGAAGAGGCAGCAAATGCTGCAGCAGCAGCTGCACGGGCACAGGTATTGTTGCATTCTTTGCTTTGGAAATGAAATTAGCTTTTTTACCATATCTCTCTGGTTTCTTATTCTGGGTTGTGAAATTTTGTAGATAGTATCACATGCTTTTTTATCTGTTGTAAATCATTTGTGTTTAAGTGTGGAACCAAAAATTGAGCTGTCGTGGGACATGAACCAGGGGTGGAATTGGGAGCACAATGCTACAATGGCATGGTAGTGGTAGAGAATGCTCATTACTCATGTACTCAGCGGCAATTTTTGGCCTTGGCATGCTGCCAACAATCAGAAGGAGCTTAATTTTCTTCCATGCTCTTTGCTCACAGCTGTCAGTTGGCCATTGGGCTAGTAGAAAGCTTGCCAACCAAGTAACCTAGAAGTCAGATAAGCAAGCTATACTGGATGAATCAGCAGTTTTAGTCCCTTGAGGCAAAATTAATATTTCTGGAACCTGCAGTGCCATTCAAAAAGAAATGTTTAATGACCAGAAAACTGGAACTAACTGCAGGGCTATTCAACCTCTGAGGCAAATCAAATTAGAATACAGCCACAGAGATCTCATAGCCTTTATTTTACCTTTCATCAACCCGTGTCCTGTGTGTATCAATACTGGAATCTACTAGTTTTTTTTGGGTCAAGTATACTCCTATGTATTGTACA